>NC_051322.1:75896787-76022666 GCF_015220235.1 Choloepus didactylus
ATAACTCAAGAACCAATAAAAGCATCTAATTCTTAATATTCATATCATACTTTGAATTAGCAGTTCAGTTCCACAGGTAAGAATAAAGGGTTCTTTTTTTCTTATCACTAACAAAATATTTTAGAAGCTATTGTCAGGAATGTCAAACTCTGTGATCTAATAAATTAATATTACATGCTTTTATATTTAAATTTGATATGGTTGATTCTAGGTAACTTCACATTGTACCAAAGTTTGAACTGCATTCCTTCCAGGGAATATAATAGGGAAAATAGGAAGGACTTCCTACATATTTAAGTAAATAGAGCCATAATGAGAAATTTGTTTTAACTTTCTTGATGGAAAATAATAATCAGAATAGGGACAGCAGAAATAAGACATTTTATTAAATAGAAAGAAAATTTAATGTATAACCAGTAATTGATTATATGCCACTTTGAGCTCTTTTTTTCTTTCTGATGGAGGAATAAAATTTAATTTATAACTCATTTTACTAGTTAGCTACTTATCTAGAAGCCACTCCACTTGTTTGCTTTTGATTTCATGTTTGTTTGTTAGGTTTGATAGCTTTTAAATGAATAAATATAGGTGAGGGTGTTATTTTGTAATTTTTCTAGACAGTGATTCCAGAATTTTGGCATATCACAATCGCATTGCAATATGGTTGAGTTGAAATAGCTGAGTGTGGAGTCAGAGATATCTGGGCTTGAGTCCTGGCTCTGAATAATTAACTGTGTGAGCTTTGTCATGTTCTACTTCTAATTAGGCACACACTTTCTCATCTATGCAAGGACCCTAATATTTTTAGATTATAGGTTGCTACATAGATCACAGAAGACAATGTACTCAAAATTTCCAACCCTCAGCCACCTAATAATACATGGTAGCTGCTATCATGGCTTTCCTTCTTCTCAGGTTTAATGTTTGTAAAACTGTTCTCACGGATGTCTGTTACTTTGAGTTTTCAGGCTTATTTGAGGGTTGCTTTTAAGTTTTCCAGAATGATCATGTTTTTTTTTTTTTTTTTTTAATCCAAAACCTATATATTTTTTCTTTCTAGCTTTTATCTTCCCTTAAAACCAGTTACACATAAACAAAACCAGTTTAATTTCTTCAAATATTACTTAACAGAAATGCCTGCTTGAAGATTTGCTTGATGAAGTAGCTAAACCTCAACTTTTTTTCCTATCACAGCTCCAGTTCCTTGTAGTGAAGTAGATACTTTCTCTAGTACGGTATCATTTGATATAAAATATACTTTCATTCATAAACCATCTTCTTAATTTTCAGACAGAACCAGCTACATCAAAAGTGGCCAGGAAATTATTTCAGCAAGATTATTGGGAAAATTAAAGGAAAACACACTATTATTTACTGACATCGCAAAGGCAGATTGGATGAATTTTTATGGCACCTTATGCATAGAATAATGAGATTCATTGTGTTTAATCTCAATAGAATGTATTTTCATACATACATAGTGTAAGATAACATACATACATAAAATTAAAAGAAGAAATACCTTATGGTTTCAAACCCATTCATTGCTTAATGTTTTGATGATAAAAGTTGATTTTATAACTCTCTATTCACTGTTTCATATAAACAAATTTGGATGTCATATTTCAATTGTACTCATCCTTAACATAAAACCAAAATTTAATGTGATACAGAATAATTTAATGCAGCTCATAAATAAGTACTTTGTTAGGATACCATGCTCATGTAATTGAACAAGTTAGGCTTGAAAATTTTGATCAGTTTTATTATTCTTTTATCTGGAATGATGAAGTTACTTTCCCAAGCTCATACTATCACAAGGTGTTAAATTAGAGATTTTAATACAGAGCCTTAGAGGCCAAATCAAATGTTCTTCCTCTTTTATAATTGCTGTCTTGTATCATAAATGGCAGAGGAGTGAAGGTTAGAAATATAATGTAGCTGAAAGTTCTTCTATGTATGTCAGCCACTTATACTTTGAAACAAATTCATTTTGTAGACTAACTACTGGGACATTTTTCAAAAGTTACTTGAATATTTTTAGTTCCTTTCACTACAGATTTATGAGGGAAGAGGAGAAGAATTTGGAGGAACAGAGAGAGAATGAGGATTATTGTTAATAGAAATATACTTTTCTGATACACAATTCATTATTCTTATTTACATTATAAATTAATTTGTTCTATTTTATTAGGATAGGTATTCAAAATACATTAGAAATTATTAAATTTATGTGTGTCCATGTTTGTGCATTCTCTATGAGTAATATGTGATGTGTCTGGATTTACATAGAAATCAGAAATTACCTTAATTGCATATTTTTTACTCTTGAATTCTCTAAGGATAAAATGAACATTTTTTGTTCTCTACCCTAGAATTATGTTTATGTGGCTGTAATCTTTTAACTCATCTTACACATGGATCTGTGAAAACCTTTCTTGATGATTAATGGCATAAGGCTTTTTTCTCCTTCCAACTGTGGTTTTAAGCTGATTTCCTCATTCACTTCCTAATATAGGGAATCTCAGTATGACAAACTCTAGTGTGTTTCGTTTCATGAATATAAGCTATTTGGAAGTCATTGAATGAAGCCCAATACAAAGCATGACAGATATTTCATTCCTTTGAACCCCAGAAAATGCAGTTTCCAAGTACTTAAAAATGAGTCAAAAACTTCAGACTTTATCAGAAATCTTATGCCTAAATTGGATCAAGTATTGTACTTTAATTACTGAGTCACTCATCCAGATGCAGATATCAGCTTCTTGCTTTGTTTTTCTTTCTGTTTTTTGCTTCTAAACTTTTTTTTTTGTTTATGCACTTTTCTTTCTTCATATTCCACCAAAGAATCACTCTAATGGCATAGGGAAAAGTACCAGAATTAAAACATTATACTGTAGCAAAGCGATAACTGTAGCTTTATACAAACAATTTATTACTGATTATTGTATATTTATTTAAAAGCTCCATTAGCAATGATAAGATATTAAAGGAATGGCTGTGATTTCTTTTTGACAGAATTATGTCTGGAAAATCCACCCAAGGACATTTCAGAAATAGTGAGCAAATGCATAGAGCAATATCTGAAAGTTATTGCTAACATTTGTTAAACAATTACAATGATAAAATATGTTGAAGAGGCCAAAAACAGATGACTTAGAATTAATGTTTTTGAAGAAAGAAAACTGAAAAAAGAAACAAAGAGACTGTACTGTATTTGATGACATACAAGTTGCATATACTTCCAGAATAAATGCTGCTGCTTATTCACAACTATTCCAGAGGAACTAATGGAACAGGGTCATTGCCTAGAGAGAGCACATAAAATTGGTGTGAAAAGGTTGAACTGTAAGACAAATTGAAACATAATTCTCATTTACCCAGTTTTAATAATCTGGGAATATTTTTAAATTACATAATTTTACCTGTGTTTTTCTCTTTTAAATTTAACAGTCTTGTAAGGTAACTGCGGTTGCTCCTCTTTTATAATCATGATCATTAATGAAAGATTTTCTGTGCCCATTTGTAACAATTTTTGAAGTAATACTCAAGTCCTACCCTCCACTGTAATATTTTTGGATACAAAAATCCTGATGTTCACTGTGTTGTGAATTTTAAGATGATATAAAGAAAGGTAATAGAAAATTTAACAGAAAATAATCCACTTAAATTCAGGGCTTTGTTAAAAAAATTTAACATGACAAATTTAGGCAAAAAGTGAATGAGTCCATGTCTTCCTTTTATTTATACAGGGAAATACATCCACATGTGCCCCTTCCTTCATTGGTGTCTGTCCTATCACTGCCTAGGGTATCATATGCCCTTCTAAGAACCAAACATGGAGATATAATTGGTTGAGCCTTATTTCACCAGATATTGCCTTGCTGACATATAAATATAAACCAAGATGTCAGTGTTGCCATCAAACTTGGAGCCATGCAGTATTCAGTTGAAAAATTTGACAGAAGTCACCATGTTTATATTTACGGACTTCACAGATAATATTGAACTGAACATCTACCTGTTTTTCCTGTTTCTGGCAATCTATCTTTTTACTTTGATGGGAAATTTGGGTCTGATTGTATTGGTCATTGGGGACTCCTGGCTCCACAATCCCATGTACTATTTTCTGAGTGTGTTGTCATTCATGGATGCCTGCTATTCTTCAGTTTTCACTCCCAAAATGTTGGTCAATTTACTGGCAGAGAATAAAACCATTTCATTTATTGGACGTACAACACAGATGTCCCTGGCTTTTACTTTTGGGACCACAGAATGCTTTCTCTTGCCTGCAATGGCTTATGATTGCTATGTAGCAATCTATAACCCACTGCTATATTCAGTTAACATGTCACTCCAAGTCTATGTGTCACTTATCATCACTTCCTATGTTGGTGGCATTCTGCATGCTACATTACACACAGTGGCCACTTTTAGTCTATCCTTCTGTGTATCCAATGAAATTAGACTTGTTTTTTGTGACATCCCTCCACTTCTTGCTATTTCTTGTTCTGACCTCACATCAACCAGCTTCTACTCTCCTACTTCATTGGCTGTATTGAGATAATTATCATATCGATAGTCCTGATCTCTTATGGTTTTGTTCTGTTGGCCATTCTTAGGATGTGTGCTGCTGAAGGAAGGCAAAAAGTCTTTTCCACCTGTGGATATCACCTAACTGGAGTGTCAGTTTACTATGGAACACTCCTCTTCATGTATGTGAGGCCAAATTCCAGCTATGCTTTGGACCATGATATGATAGTGTCTATATTTTACAACTATTGTGATTACCATGCTGAACCCTATAATCTACAGTTTGAAGAACAAAGAGGTAAAAAAGGCAATGAAAAATTATTTGAGAGGAATTTGCTTATCAATAAATTACATTTTTGGCATTGAGTCAAACTGAAAAATATTCTTGGGCTTCATCCATATCTTTATAGCCAGAAACTAGAGAAAAAAAAAATGGTTGCTTTTAGCTATATACCTTTTCTAGTTTGAAGCTGTTATGTACCCTAAAAAGGCCATGTTCTTTTAATCCATCCTTGTGAATACAGATCTCTTATGGGTGAGAACTTTTGGTTAGGTTTCAATTGAGAAGTGATCCAGCCCATTCAAGGTGGGTCTTAATCCTTTACTGGAGTCCTTTATGAGGATAAAAGACAAAAGCTAAGAGAGCTTAGAGAGAGAGGGGGAGAGAGACACCCAGAGAAGCAAGAAGAACCCACAGGAGCTGAGGCATAAAGCCACTGAAACCAAGCTGAAAGCAGTGAATCCCAGGAGGAAAGGACCTGCAGTTGCCAGCCATGTGACTTCCATGTGACAGGAACTGTGGATACTAACAACCTTTCTTCAGAAAAAGGTATCTTTCTCTTCAAACCTTAATTGGGACATTTTCACAGTCTTAGAATTGTAAATTTTAAACTAAAAAATCCCCATTGTAAAAGCCACCCATTTCTGGTATATTGCATTCCAGCAGCTTTAGCAAACCAAAACAATAACTTAGAAGTTTTTCAAATAATTAGTTAGCCCTCCTGTGCAATATTTTATAAAGTTAGGTTAACCATGTCATCTACATACTTATGACCAAGTTCAAACATATTCATATTAAACATTCACTGATGTACATATATTGTTGTTCTTAGTCATTGTGTAACTTGAATAAAAGAAGAACAAACCTAGAGTTGATGTCTTCAGGATTTGATGTCTTCATATATTCTTATGTTTTCTATAGTAATTCCTCTGCACTCATTATGAAGTTGTTCCCATTCTGAAATCCCTGGAAGGAATTTCCTGTGGTTGACTCACTTGCTCCATGTGCCCTTCCACATCCAGATCCACCCAGGCCTCTAGATGTGGCTTTTGCACTCTTTGGCCCAACACCCTAGAATTTTATTCCATTATTAAAGTCTTTCCTTTCCACTTTCCAAATATAAATATTGATTAGTTATATTCTGAAACTCCAAAAAACATACTGAAACTAGAGGCTAACAATTGTATAGAGTATATGTAAGGCTCAGGAAACACAAATAAATTTATATCTTATGAAGAACCTTCAATATGAAAAGGTAGTCCATATCTGAGGTTTTGTGGGATGCTGGGATGTTAGGTTCTGTCTCTTTATCTACATTTACACTTTATGTATAAGGAATGGCTTTGCATTTGTTATTCTTCCTCAAAGTTATTCCTAATGAGCAGGGCACATAAGGGAAAGATTCTTCTTTCAAGGCATCCCTGTTCCTGCCTTATTCATTCTCCTGTATTTACTTTGGTTTCAAGTTTTGTTCATTAGGAACAGAAACTTCTCTGGGGCCAGCACCAGATGGGAATACTCAAAGGGAATGTGTTAAATTTTCCTTGAATTAAAATTTAATACTTGATATGACTAATTGTTGGAAAGTGAAGGTGGACTAATTTGAGAGAATAAAGAAAAAAACACCTAGAGGCCCAGCCTTAGGGGTCCCCAACACTTTCTTGAGTTTTCCTTCCAGAAACCTAAACAAGTTCTCATAGAAAGATTCCTTCATGCCTCTGCTAGGAGGAAGGGAAAAATAGTCATTTAAAAATTTTCCAAAGTATTCATTTCTTAATACCCACCTTTAAGTGATACTATTTTACCAGAGTCTAACAAACTTGGATTTAGAAGAGTCTAACTTACCTGAGGAAAGACAGACACCCAAATCTACACTCCTGTGGCCCTCCTGTATCACCTAGAGGTGGAAAAAATTTTGGTAAACATTCATGAAAGTTACAGTCCAAGGACACAGAATAAGTAATAGAATAAGACCTTATCATAGAACATTTACCTCCCTACATATTTACTAACACATTAACAGGGTTATTGGATATAAGAAGGGTTTACAACTGTGAAGAATTGTAAGGTTCAGATGCAAATTAAGAAGCAATCCCTAAAGAAAACCAAAAACAACAGAGGAGACAAAAACAAGGACACCAGAAAAATTTTACCACTGAGGCTCACAACCACAGGAAAAAATAAAAACAGCCTAACTCCTAGACAGATGAACATAAGACCTCACATTAAAAGGACGCTTACTTCAATTTCCATTACTAGACATATCATGTCTAGCTTTCAACAGTAAAACAGAAGTCATGCTAAAGGGCAAAAAAAAAAAAAAAATGAAGTCTGAAAATGGGCACATCAGAAACAGTCTCAATTTGATAGAGATATTGGAATTATCAAAGGAATGAGTTAAGATAACTAAGATTAGTACACTAACATCTCTAAGGGAAAAAGTCAGCAGCAGAAACTGTAAGAGGTGACATGAGCAAGACTGTGGAGGAAGACACACCTTGCATATAGGCCCCTGATAAACAATCAAAATGGGAAAATTGTCAGAATTAACTTTTCCCAAACTCTGGAACACAATCAAGTCTAGACAATTACTCAACAAATAACTAATGTTATTTTCTGAAATCAGGAAAAAAATAAATAAGAAATTTAGGAGAGCCCCAGGGTAAATTTGTTTGTCCTGGTCCCCTCCACTCCCTCAGTTCTGCATGGTAGTTCCTATGGCCCACAGCGGTGGCCCAGGCACATTCAAGTGAGGGTCCCTGGGGCCTGATTATTGCTGCACCTTAATGACAAAGACTGTGTCTTTGTACATCACCCTCAACCAACTCTGTTGAAGTCTGACTCAGAAGATGTCTGGGTCTACTTGAGACTGAGAAGTGGTACAGAATACTGCATACAAATTTCCTGTATGAATTTAGAGGCAAAATCAACATATTCTAGAAAATTGAATATGATGGCATATTAAAAGGATTACCAAACTGAGATTTATCCCAGGAATGTAAGGGTGGCTCAACATAAGAAAAAAGTCAATGTAATATAACATATTAACATATAAAGTAAAATTGCATTAATACATGAATTGTTGTAGGATAGGAACTTAACAAAATCAACACAATTTCATAATAAAATCACTTGGTATAAAGGGATAGAAAGGGATTTCTCAAGATGATAAAAGACATATAAAACATCAACAGCTATCATTATATTTAGCAGTGAAAGGCTGAAAGCCTCATCCCTGAGGTCAAAACAAAACAGGAATGTCTATTTTCCCCACTACTACAAAAATGAAGTTCTGGTGCATGCTATAGTACTGAATGGATGGCCTTGAGTGAAATAAGCACACCCAAAACAAATATAGTATAATCCCACTTATATGCAATACCTAGACAAGGAAATTCACAGAGGCAAATAGTAGATTATAGGCTACCATGGGCCAGGTTGCAAGAGAAATGGAGAATTCTTGTTTAATGGATATTTGAGGTAATAAAAGACTTTGAGTAATGAATTAGACTGATTGTAGCACAATAATTATTGTAATTAATATCAGTGAATTGTACACTTGAGAGTGGTTAAAACAGCAAGTTTTGAGTTGTATAAGTGTCCCGATTATAAAGGGTTAGAAAAAAACACAGAGGTAATGTGGGCAGAGAGATGGAGAACCTAAGAAAGAATGAATAAGAAATGGAAGATATTGAAAACTTTGTAACAGAAATAAAAATGTCTTTCATGGGATCATCAGATGATTGAACATAGACAAGGAAATTATCAGTGTGCTTGAATATATTTCAATAAAACTTACCAAACATAGGAGAAAAGGTAAAAAAAAAAAAAAAAAAAAAAAAAAAAAAAAAAAAAAAAAAAAGGACTTAAAGGTGATGCACCATATATAAGTAAAAAAAATAAAAATTTTATGTATGTGTAATGGGGAAGACATGAAATAGAAGAAATGACCAGAGGAAATATTAGTGATAATAATAATGGCTAAGAATTTTTGAAAATTATTGACAGACACAGTGGTGGTTTCTACCCTGAAAAGGCCATGTTCTTTTAATCCATTCCTGTGGATGCAGACCTGTTGTAGGTGTGACATTTTGACTAGGGTATTTCAATTGAGATGTGACCCATGCCATTCAAACTTATGGTAAAAAAGAAAAAGAAAGAAAAAAATGGTTTTTGGAGTTTTTCCATTCCCTTTCCTATGGCTGTTCAATCTTGCCTATGCCCCCTGCATGGGTTCCTTGCATGTTTTGGCTAGAAAATACTAAAATCCAACTGTGAAATAATTGCCTTAATACAAACCCAATCAGCAAAATATCTTAGATGAGAAGGAGAATCCAAATTTCAGAATGAAGGCATCAAGATAATCAGATGCCCAGATACCAGTAAAAATCACAGGGCATACTAAAATGTGGGAATATATGGCCTAGTCAAAGGAAAAAATTAAAAAGTTGGAGGAGACAGAATTTGAAACACTTAATGGAAGGTGTTGAAACAAATCACATAAACAAATTCAATGAAATGGTTAAAGAGATAAAGGATTTTAAGAAGACACTGGGAGAGCATAAAGAAGAATTTAAAAGTATACAAAGAAAAATAGCAGATCTTATGTAAATGAAAGACAGTATAGATGAAATTAAAACTATTCTAGAGACACACAAAAGCATATTTGAAGAGGGAGAAGAAAGGATCAGCAAGCTTGAAGACACAGCATCCAAATTCTAACAGACAAAAGAACAGATGGGATGAAAGAATGGAAATATTGGTGCAAGGCCTTGAGATGACTAAAACTTTGAATCACACAATATATGCATGATGGGTATCCCAGAAGGAGAAAACAAGAGAAAAGGGCCAGGATGAATATTTGAGGAAATAAGAGCTGAAAATATCCAAACACTTATAAAAGACATAAATATGCAAATTCAAGAATTTCAAAGAACTCCAAACTGAAAAAAACCTGAATAGACCTACTCCAAGACACATAATGAACACACTGAGAAATGCCAAAAGGAGAGAATTCTGAAAGAAGTAAGAAAAGCTGGTTTACCAAATAAAAGAGAGACCAAAAAAAGAGTAAATGCTGATTTCTCATCAGAAACCATGGAAACAAGAAAGTAGAGGTATGATATATTTAAGATAATGAAATAGAAAATTTTCCAGCCAAGAATTCTTTATCAGGCAAAGCTGTCCTTCAAAAATGAAGGAGAATATAAAATATTCACAGATAAACAGAGGTTGAGAGTGTTTGTTAACAATATACCTGCCATATAAGAAATACTAAAGAGTCTTGCCAGCTGAAAAAAAAAGAGAGGAGAAAGTGGTATGGAGGAGAGTATAGAAGAAGACTATCAGTAAGTGTAAATAAAAGAATAAAAAGAGAAAAAATATATCTGACAAATGAAAATAAAAGGATAAAATTGTTTAAGTAAGTACAGCGATTGCATGTTAATGGATTCAACTCCCCACACAGAGGCACAAAGTGGCAGAATGGATAAAAAAATATGATCCATCAATATGTTGTTTTACAAGAGAAATCATTTTATACTAAAATATACACATAGTTTTAAAATGAAAGGATGGGTAAAGATATTCCATGCAAGCAGTAACACCACCAACAATGAAAACTGGAACAGTCATAGTAAAAACAGACAAAATTGACTTGAAATGCAAAAATGTTATAAGATACAAAGAAGGACATTAATTACTTATAAAAGGGGCCATTCACCAACAAGAAATAACAATCATAAAAATCTATGCACCTGATCAACATGCCCCAAAATACCTGAGGCAAACATTGGCAAAACTGAAGGGCATAATAGATGTCTCTTCAATAGTAGTGACATCCTTCAACACACCACTCTGTTCAATAGATAGAACATGAAAACAGAGGATCAATAAGGAAACAGAGAACTTAAATAATATGATAAATGAACAAGATTGAATATATATATATATTGAATATATATATATATATATATATATATATATATATATATATATATATATATAAACTGTTCTCCCAAATAGCAGGATATATATACTTCTAAAGTGCCCATGAATTATTCTTCAGGATAGACCATATGCTTTGGCACACAATAGGTCTTTAATACATTTGAAAAGATTGCAATTATACATAGGATTTTATCTGCTTATACTTGAATAAAGCTGGAAATCATTAGCCATAGAACTGAAAAAAACACAAATAAACAGAGGTTAAACAACACACTCTTAAACAATGATTTGGTCAAAGAAGAAATTGTGAGTGAAATCAATAAATACCTTGAGAAAAATATAGAGGCAAACACAAAATATCAAAATGTATGGGGTGCAGTACAGGCAAGGCAGACAGGAAATTTATAGCCCTAAATACAAATATCAGAAAGGAAGAATCAGCTACAAAGACCTAACTGAACACCTGGAGAAACTAGAGAACGAACAACAAACTATCCCAAAGCAATGAGAAGGAAATAAAGATTAGAGCAGAAATAAATTAAATTGAGAACAATAAAACAATAGAGAGACTCATTAAAACCGAATGTTTCTTTGAGTAGAACAATATAATTGACAAAGCCTTAGCTAGACAGTTAAAGAAAAAAAGAGAGAAGATGCAAGCAAATAAAATCAGAAATGAGAGGGTGTCATTACCATAAACATCAAAGAAATAAAACATTTGAAACCTTTATGGACCCCAGAAGAGCCATGATCTTTTAACTATCTTAGGGTGGAACCTATTGATTATTTCCATGGAGCTGTGACTCACCCACCTGTGGGTGATAAATCTGATTGAATTATTTCTGTGGAGGTATGGACCTTTCCCATTCAGAGCAGGTCTTGCTTGGTTCACTGCACTACTTAAGAGAGCTCAAGGGCCAACACAGACACAGATGCTTAGAGATGCTTGGAGATGCAAACAGAAGAAATTTTGGAGAAATTTGTAACTTAATAAATGTGCTTTATTAAAATAATCCATTTCTGATATTTTGCATAATGCCTGGTTTAGCAAACCAAAACAGAGGGTAATAGGGACAATTGTATGCTAACAAACAAGACATCTTAGATGAAATGCACAATTTCTTAGAAAATTACAAGCAATCTATACTGACTTGAAAAGGATTAGGAGACCTCAACAACCAATCACAAGTGAAGAGTTTGAATCAGTTATCATAAACTTCTGAACAAGGGAAAGTCCAGGACCAGATGTCTTCACTGGTGAATTGTCCTAATAATTCCAAGAATTAATACTAATCCTGATCAAACTCTTCTGATAAACTGAAGAGGAAGGAACACTACCTAACTCATTCTATTAAGCTAATATCTCCCTAATAACAAAGCCTGATAAGGATACTACATGAAAAGAATATTATAGACTAATCTCTCTAATGAATAAAGATGCAAAATTCCTCAACAAAATACTTGCAAATTGAATCCAACAATACATTAAAATAATTGTACACCATTACCAATGGACTTTATTCCAAGTATACCAGGGTGATTCAACACAAGAAACTCAATTAATGCAACACTTTAACAAACCAACAGAGTAAAACCACATGAGAATATCAATTGATGCTGAAAAGGCAATTGGAAAACTCCAGCAATGTTTCTTTTTAAAGGGCTTTAAAAAGAGAAACTTCTTCAACATGATAAATGGCATATATGAAAAACCCACAGCTAACAATGTATTCAATGGTGAATGATTGAAAGCTTTCCCTCTAAGTTCAGGAAAAAGACAATTATGTCCAATGTCACAACCATTATTCAACATTATGCTATAAGTTCTAGCTAGATTAATTAGGCAAAAAAGAAATAAAATGCATAAAAATTGGAAAAGAGGAAGGAAAATTTTCACTATTTACAGACAACATGAGTCCATATTAAGAAAGTCCTCAAAAAAGCTATGACAAAGCTACTGGAGCTACTAATTGAGATCAGCACATGCTAATAGAAGATCAACATGCAGAACTTTGTAGTGTTTCTATACACTAGTAATGAGCTACCTGAGAAGGAAATGAAGAAAATATTCTCTTTACAGTGGAAAGTAAAAGAACCAGATATAAGGTAATAAACTTAACCAAGGATGTAAAATGCCTATATTAACAAACAATAAAACATTGCTAAAATGAATGAAAGAATACGTACACAAAAGGAAGGAAATTCTGTGTTCATGGATTGGAAGGCTAAATGTCATTAAGATGTCAATTCTGCCCAAATTAATCTACATATTCAATATAATAACAATAAAATTTTCAAAAGCCTTTGCATAAATGAAAAATCCAGTTATGAATATTTTTGGAAGGGTAAGACACTTTGAATGGCAAAAAGCATTCTGAAAAAATCAAGTTTTGCCAGAGTCAAAATCCTGCAAAAAAGGTAAAAGATGAAAAGAAAAATGTGAAACGAAATGTGTATATGAGATCTCATCATATAAGCTAACTAATTGCTCCACTCCCGAGAACTAAGACTCATCGCCTTACAGGATTTTAATTTGAAAAATTGTGGGTTTACAGAAAAATCAGGTATCAAATATAAAATTCAGGATTCCAATATAAGATCCCATTAGCTACAACTTGCAGAGATGTGGAAAATTTGTGAAATGGTAGCATATTTTTTATAATTGTACTATTAATAAAAGTATATTTTTTTGTTTAGTGTTCAAAGTTTGTGTAACATAGTTCCCTGGATTTTTTTTTAATTAT
This sequence comes from Choloepus didactylus, assembly GCF_015220235.1. Lineage (NCBI taxonomy): Eukaryota > Metazoa > Chordata > Mammalia > Pilosa > Megalonychidae > Choloepus > Choloepus didactylus. The sequence goes on from NC_051322.1 coordinate 75,910,294, forward strand.
CCTGTAACCATATTTTGAATCCATTTCCCCTTTTAGTCATATTCATATATATACATATGTCAGTGCTGTTAATGGTATTCACAAAATTGTACTACCATCACAACTATCCATTTTCAAAACATTTCCATGTTTCCTAATAGCAACCCTATACATTTTAAGTCTTAACTTCCCATACGCTATCCCAACCATGTCCCCTGGTAACCTATATTCTGGATTCTGACTCTATTATTTGGCTTATTAGAATTAGTTCATATCAATGAGATCATTCACTATTTCTTCTTTTGGGTATGGCTTACTTCACTCAGAATAATGTCCTCAAGGTTCATCCATGTCACATGCATCAGGGCTTCTTTCCTTTTTTTGAGTGACTGTTCTCTCACTCTCACATATTTTGTTCATCCATTCATTGTTTGATGAACACTTTGGTTGCTTCCATCTTTTGGCAATTGTGAATAATGCTGCTATGAACATTGGTGGACAAATATCTGAGTCCCTGCTTCCTATTCATTGGGGTATACAACCAATATTGGGATTTCTGGGCCATATGGTAATTATATTCTTAGCTTCCTGAGGAACTGGAAAACTGTATTTCACAGTGGCTGTATAATTTTACATTCCCACCAGCAATGGAAGAGTGTTCCTATTTCTCCACATTCTCTCCAACACTTAAAGTCTCCTGTTTATTTAATAGTAGCCATTCTGGTGGCTGTGAAATGATATCTTGTTGTGTTTTTGATTTGCATTTCCCTAATAGCTATTATGTTGAAAATCTTTTCATACTCTTTCTGACCATTTATATATCTTCTTTTGAGAGTTGTCTGTTCAGGTCTTTTGCCCATTTTTTAAAAATTTGTTTCTCTTTTAATTGTTAAGTTGAATGATTTCTTTATATATTCTGAATATTAATCCTTTATCTGATATGTGTTATACAAATATTTTTGCCCATTGTGTAAGTTGTTTTACTTTCATGATACAGTTCTTTGAGGAACAATAGTTTCTACATTTGATGAGGTCCCATTGACCTATTTTTTTTTCTTTTGTTACTTGTGCATTGGGTATAAAGTCTATGAAATCACTGCCTAACACAAAGTCCTGAAGATGCTTTCCTACATTTTCTTCTAGGAGTTTGATAGTCCTAGTCTTGATCCATTTTGAGCTGATTTCTGTTTATTGTGTGAGGTAGGGAGCTTCATTTTTTGTTTTTTAGATGGAGATCCAGTTTTCCTACTACCATTTGTGGAAGAGACTATTCTTCCCCAATTGACTGATATTTTACACCTTGGGTAAATTTATTCTTGGATACTTAATACTTTTAGTTGCTATTGTAAATTGAATTTTTTTCTTGATGCCCACCTCAGATTCTCATTACTAGTGTATAGACACACTACTGATTTTTGCACATTGACTTTGTACTTCACCACTTTGCTGAATTCATTTGTTTGATCTAGGGCTTTTTTGGTGGATTTTCAGGATTTTCAGAATATAGGATCATGTCATTTGCAAACAGGGAAAGTTTTACTTCTTCCTTTCCAATTTGGAAGCCTTATTTTTTTTCTTGCCTAATTGTTCTTGCTAGAAATCCCAGTACAATGTTGAATAACAGTGGTGAGAGTGGATGTTCTTATCTCATCCCTGAAGGGGAAGCTTTTAGTCTTCCATTAAGTAGAATGTTAGCTGTGGGATTTTCATAATGCCCTTTATCTTACTGAGGTAATCTCCTTCTATTCTTGGTGTTTCAATTATTTTTATCAGAAAAGGGGGCTGGAATTTTGTCAGATGCCTTCTATGCATCAATTGAGATGATCATTTTCTTTTTATTCTGTTAATGTGGTCTATTGCATTAATTGATTTTCTTATGTTGAAACAACCTTGCAAATCAGGAATAAATCCCACTTGATCATAGTGTATAATTTTTAAAATGTGCTTTTGGATTTGGTGTGCTAGTATTTCCTTGGGGATTTTTCCATCTATATTCATAAGTTAATGTTCTTCAGTTTTCTGTTATTGTATCTGTATCTGCTTTTGACATGTGGGTGATGTTGGCCTCAAAGAATGAGGTCAGCAGTCTTCCCTCTTCTTCAAATTTTGGAAGAGTCGGAGCAAAATTGGAGTTAATTCTTCTTGGAATATTTAGTAGAATTCACCCATGAAGTCATCTGGTCCTGGGTTTTTATTTATTGTGAGGCTTTTGATTACTGGGTCAATTGATTTATTGAGATTTTCTAATTGTTTTTGAGTCAATGTAGGTAGTTTGTGCATTTCTAACAATTTCTCAATTTCATCTAGGTTATCTAATTTATTTGCAAACAGTTTTTCATAGTATCCTCTTATGGTCCTTTTTATTTCAGCAGTGTCAGTAGTAATATCCCCCTTTTCATTTCTAATTTTATTTATTTATACCCAGTCTCTATTTTCTTTACCAGCATAGCCAAGTTATTTTGATTTTATTGATCTTTTCACAAAACCAACTTTTGGTTTTGTTGATTCTCTCTATTTTTTTGTTTTGTTTTGTTTTCTATTTCATTTATCTCTTCCCTAATATTTGCTACTTCTTTCAGAGTCTTTACAGGAGTCTTATACAAGTTAGGTAGGGATAGATTCTTCCATGCATGATAATTGCTGAATCTTTTAGGATGATGCAAAGGTTTTAGTCAGGACCCAAACTAAAATGTCTGAATCTTACAGAAAAAAAAAAACTATTTTCTCTGACCTGATTTGGTGATCCCAAAGGCTACCTATTAAAACACTAACCCCCTAGCCCCATGGTAACTATTTTATATAATTTGATAAGCAATTGAGCCACTTTTCAAGGAGTAAGTATTCAGATAGTATTAACAAAAAGAATTCTCTTCCAATGAAGGATAAGCATTTTATGTAATAAAAGACTTGGCTTGAAGCCTTTCTATTTAGTGTAAAAAGTGAACATAAATCAAATATATTCCCACTGTGTAGCAAGTAGAAGATGGTAGTGTATTCTTGCAGGCATAAAAATGGGAATTAAATAAACCATATCTCTTCTGCCTACACAGTGAAGAAACCTCATAGAACAGATAAATTTATTTTCTGCAGGGCTTGAAGTGCCAACTTTGATGCAAAGAGTAAAACCCAGAGCCAAGGGAAGACTTTGGAGTACAGCAATAAGGAACAATGGCAGAGTCCCACCTTCATTCAAATGAAGCAAGTGCTATACTAGAGGGACTTCAGTTAGAAAAGTAGGTATGAAGATTTTATTCACCAAGGGAATGAGTAGAAAATGCAATAATTTATTTCTACAAATAAAAAAAATTAACTCAAAATGTATCAAATACCAAAAATACAAGAACCAAAACTGTAAAATCTGTTGGGGATTTAATTATGTAAACTTTAAATCACAGTGTTAATCTTAATCTGTGCCTGCACGTGTGAGTCCATTTTAAATAAGACCTTTCAAATATGCTATTAGTTAAGTTGTGGTCAACTGAGAAGTTTGTGTTGTAATTCAGTTACTCTAGTCCTTTATAAGAAGAATGAAATTCAGAAATAGAAAGAAACCATAGAAGTAGCTGGAAATCAATGGGACCCAGAGTAGAATGCTGAATGACATCACCTTTTACATTGCCACGTGGCAGAAAAACCAAGGATGAAGAATCACAGGCCCACAGATCTAAATCACCACAGTTTTTCAGAAAAAGTAGTCAATTTTCTTACTTTTGATTTTGGGCTTCTGCCAGCCTTAAACCTGTGAAACAACAAATTCCCACTGTTTAAGCCAATCCCTGTCATGCTATTTGCTTTAGCAGCCAGAAATCTAAGACAAACTCATAGAGGGAAAACTAGTTAAATGTGTGTAACATTTGTTAGGAAATGCTTCCTTAGCATTTACACCAAAAGCCAGGAACGAAAGAGACAATAATTGAAATATGGGGCTGCATCAATATTAAAAACTCTTGTACATCAAAATACTTCATAAGGAAATGGTAAAAAAAATTATAGAATGGTAGAAAATATTTGAAAATTATGCATCTTTTAAGGGTTTGTTATCCAGAACATATAAAGAAATCCTACAACTCAACAACAAAAGACAACAACACAATTTAAAAATGGGCAAAGCTGGAATAGAGTTTTCTCCAAAGAAAATGCATATATGGTCATAAGCATATGAGCAGATGCACAAAATCATTAGCAGGAGGGAAATGCAAATCAAAATTTCAGTGGGATGCCATTTCACACTCACTAGAATGCCTACTATGAAAGAGAGAAAATAACAAGTGTTGGAGATGATGTAGAGAAATGGAAACACTTGTTCATTGTTGATGAGAATGTAAAAAATATGCTGGTGTAGCTGTTGTGGAAAACAGTTTGGAGTTTTCTCAGAAGGTTTGGTGTAGAAGTACCATATAACCTCTTAATCATGTTTCTAGGTATTGACACTACAGTACTGAAATCAAGGACTTGAACACATATTTGACACCAATTGTCATTGTGACAATATTCTTGCCAAATGGTGGAGGCAACCTAAATATCCACAATGAGATGAATGGATAAACAAAAGTGGTTATATACAAAACAAGAAATATTATTCCACTATAAAAAGGAGTTAAGTTCTCACACATGCAGGAAATTGAAGACATTTTGAGAGAAATAAGCAAGACTCAAAAGGGCAATTATTATGTGATCTTACTGTAAAGAACTAATTAGAATATAGAAATAATAGAGTCAGAAACTAGAATACTTGTTACCGGGGTCAGGGTTGGGGGTAGGAATTGCAAAGTTAATGCTTAATCATTACAGGTTTTCTTTTAAGGGCAATGGACAGTGGTTTATTGCAGCACAAAAAAGGTGAATATTAACACCACTGAATTATACATTTGAAAGTGGTTAAAATGCAAAACTGAAGGATTTATATATGTTACAGAATAAATTTTGTTTAAAAAAATGATAAAACTGCACACCACCACCATGTACCTACCCTAATATAATCTATAATATAAACTAATATTGTTTCAACAATTACAACAAAAGCATCACACTGACACAAAATGTGAATAAGGAAAGCTGTGTTTATGAGGGGGTATATGGAAACTTTACTTTCTGCATAAGTTTTTGTAAATCTACTTTTCCAATAAAAAAAGAAGCAAATATTAGTATACTCCTTCATCAGAAATGCAAGAACCTTAAAAATTTCTAATTTCATTTGCTCTTTGTCATTTCAGCCATTGTTTCCATATATTTTTACTTCTGTATGTCTTACAAGCCTGGAAATAAAATGTTATTTTTTTGTTGTACACAACTGCCTTTTACAAAACTTCACATATTACCCATGCCTTGCATCCTTCATTTCATTTTGTAGATTTAAATTTTCCTCTGATGTTTTCTTTATGATGGAGAACTTCTGTTAGCTTTTCTTGTATCACAGGACTTTTGGCAACAAATGTTCCAAGTTTCATTTATCTTAAATGTCTCCATATCACATTTGACCTACAGAAATATTTCACTAGATATAGAATTATTTTTCTTTTTGCCTTTCCATGCTTTCTACATTGATTTTTCTTCTAATGTATTTGTTTCTTTTGTTAATCCAGCCATGATTGATGTATCCCCTCTCTCCCATATCTTGGTAAGTTATTTGTTCTCCCATACCCACTCTGACTGCTTTGGAGCATTTCTTTGTATCTTTCATTTTCTGTAGCTTGATTATGATGTGCTTCTGTGGTGGGGTGGTGGGTGGAAGGGTGGGGGGGTTTGTATATAGCATTTATGTTGTTTTGGACGTTCACAATTTCTTAGATTTATAAATTGATGTTTTTGTCTCAATCTTATAAAATTTCAGCTACAATATGAACTCTATTCTTGTTTTTGTATGCAGTTTGTTCTTTTATTTTTCTCTCAGTTCCACAGTTTGAAAAACATGTATTGATCTGGTTTCAAGTTTACTGATGCTTTCTTCCATAGCTTCCAGTATGTTGTTACATACTTCTGGCAAACTTGTCATTATCATATATTTTAGTTTTCCTTTCTAGAATTTCTAAGTAGTTCATTTTCATTTTAGTCTGCATTTTTTTCTGCTGTGATTTCTCATTTATTTCCTTATTGGATCACTTTTTCCTTAAGTCATTAAGCATATGTTTAAAACAGTTTTTGAGTCCTTTGCTGCTAATTCAAACATTAGGCTCATCCTGTAATCTATTTCCATTAACCTTTCTTTCCATTACTGTGATTCACATTTGTTGCTTTGTTTTATGGTTGTTAAGCTTTTGTAACATACTGTACTTAATCAATGATACAATGTAGGGAACCTGAATTATGTTGTCTTTTAATAAGGGCTATTGAGGTTTGTTCTGGCTGGCAATAAATTACTGGTAATGACACTAAAACTCTCAGGCTTTATATTATTATTTTTTATAATGATCTATTCATTTTATCATTAGTCTTAGGGTATGGTTTTACTACAGTGTATTGCCCTTACTTCAAATGTGCATTGTTGTTTTCTGTGTTTTTCTTTTGTTTTGTTTTGTTTTGTCTTAATTTCACACCAGAGTTAATTAAAGATATTTGTCATTCTGACTGGGCCATAAATATAGCTTCTCCCAACACTTCATGACCTCCAGTATGAATGTACTACTCTTAGCCCTGTAGCAACCTCTCTTGGCCTGTTGATTCTCCATCTGCACACATGATTTTCAGCCTGTAGCTAAGGACAGAAGATTCCAGTACCAAGATTTAGGCATCTCATTTTGATACCTAGTTCTCTTTTCCAACTCCTTCAATGGTAGAAGGTCCAAGTTATGCCTCTTCAGCTATGTTATATCTTTAAATTAATCTTATACTCTAACTCCCCAGTCTGCAGGCAGTACAGAAAGGCAGGGTAAACATGAGTCCCTTATCATATATTTCCATTATCTTAGGCATAATTGACCTGTTATATTTTTTCCCATAGCCTGAAAACAAATTTCATCTGCATTTTCTTCAGGTTTAGATTTGTTTGTGATGGTAGAGTAATTCTTGCACCACTTAAACTGTCATGGAAGAAACCAAAATCTGACCAAAGATTTTAAATCTATTCTGATTTATATGACAAAATGGTTTGATACACTACGCCATTATTTTTTATTCCCTACATGTTTTATCACTCTATGTTTTCTTTTCATGGATTATACTTACTTTTTTTTGGTTTATTAAATGGTTCTTCATTTTTTTTTCTTTTTGATAAATATTATTCAATTTTATTTGCTTTTAATTCTGTATTCTGTCATTTTCCCCTACTTTTTAGGTTAAATTCATTGGTTTTATTCTTGCACAGAGATAATGGATTTTTTATTTTTCACTTGTTTAATAATGTGGATATTTAATATTTCCATTGTTCATCTGATTGCTACTATATCTTACATGCAGTGCTAAACATTACTCATATTGACATCTATATATAAGTATTCTAGAGTCAAACATTTTAATTCTTATTTGACCAAGAATAAATTAATGTTCCATTTTTAGTTTTATTTTTAATTTTAATAATGAAAGTTGTTTCAATTCCTATATTTTGAATATTAATTAAAACTATATTGTATTTTTGTCAGCTAATTTAAATTGATTAAAACTTTTAAAATGTGTCAAAATTTATGGATTAATAGTAATAAATGTTTATAAATGTCTCAGAGATGCTGGGAAAGAAAGTTACAAATATTGTTCTGCAAATTTGAAATGATCAAATATATTATTCTGAGTTAATACATTTCTGGAAGGTGTTTTAGTGTGGGAATAATTAAACAGTACATATTTTTTTTCATTATGCCACTTCATTTAATTCATTTATTCAGTAAATATTTCATTGGATATCTGTAATATACCATATACTGTGTACACAGTACAACAAACCATAAAAGATCTTTGTTCTATTTTGTCCTATATTCTAGATGAGAAATACAGAGAAATGCACAGTAATAGGTGATATGTCATGATAGGAAATGAAAAGTAGTATTAACCAAAAAATATAACAGTACAAGTTAGGGAGTGTGATTTGGAGACAAGGGTATTACAATTCAATGGGAAATAGTGTGGTCAGACAGCTCTCAATAAAAAATTGGCATTCAAACAAAGATTTGTAGGGGGAAGAGTTAGTAATACATATTATGAAAGGAAATTGTTCCAAATATGGGAAAACCAGTGCAAAGACTCTGTGCAGGTGGTAGGCCATGCAGTTTGAGGAAATTGGAGAAGGTCTATCTAACAGGAGGGAAATCCTATAGTGCAGGGGTGGTGGGTAAGAATCAAGTCCATGCATACTTATGGTGATAATTGCTATTGAGGAAAAACCAAGTCTTTGGAGACAGTTGTGTTTGCTCTTTAAAAAAAAATAATAATCTATAGGAAATTCCTCAAGTGTAATGTCACATTAGACCAACCCTATAGAAGTGAAATAGAGGGTCAAAAATACCTGGAAGAAGTGAGGCTCAGACAAATGGAATCATAAGAACAGCATTCTACAATATTACTCTGAGCTCTTTATCTCATTGCTTTGTATCATTTTATTTTAATAAAAATAGTGTATAATATATTGAATTTTGTATTTGGTCTCAGTCTGATAATCTTTGTTCTTTTAGAGGAATTTATTCTGTGTAATAAATATACAATTAATATTTTCTCTAATATATGAAATTGTATATTAACATTTCTAGTTTATTTTTTCACAATTTTATTGAGATAGATCCACGTACCACACAATCATCCAAAGTGTACAATTGTTCACAGTATCATCATATAGTTGTGCATTCATCACCACAGTTTTTGAACATTTTCATTAATCCATAAAAAAATAAGAAGAATAAAAAATGTAAAGAACACCCAAAACATTTGATGTCTCCCATCACCCCATCACCCCTTATTATTCATTTAATTTTTGTCCCCATTATTCATTTAATTATTTGTCCATACACTGGATAAAAGGAGTGTGAACCACAAGGTTTTCAGAATCACATGGTCACACCATGTAAGCTATATAGTTATACAATCATCTTCAAGAATCAAGGCTGCTGGGTTGCTGTTCAACAGTTTCCTTCTAGTTATTCCAATACATTAAAAACTGAAAAGGGTTATCTATACAACACATAAGAACCTCCAGAATAACCTCTTGACTCCATTTGAAATCCCTCATCAACTGAAACTTTATTTTTTTCATTTCTCATCCCCTTTTCTGTCAAGTGGGCTTCCTCAATCCCATGATGCTGGATACAGTCTCATCACTGGGAATCATATCCCACATTGCCATGGAGATTTACACCCCTGGGAGTCATGTCTCAAATAGTGGGGGAAGGAAGTGTGGTTACCTGTAGAGTTGGCTTAGAGAGAGAGGCCAAATCTGAATAACAAAAGAGGTTATCTGGGAGTGACTGTTGGACACAATTATAAGTAGTCTTAGCCTCTGCATTACAGTAACAAGCTTCATCAGGGCAAGTACCAAGATCAGGAGTTGGCCTTCGAAGTTGGAAAACCCAAATACTTGTGAGAATATCAGTAATTCCTCAAGTGGGAAAGTTTAATATTTTCATATTTTTCCCCAATCCCTCAATGGGGTTTTGCAAATGCATTTTTATTCTCTGCCCAAATTATTCTATGATGTATTGGGGCATCATTCTAATCTGTACAAACCAAACATGTCTCACTTTCTATTTAAAGTTCCATGTAATTTTAGGGTTTGAAGAAACTGAATATGTAAGTTAAATTTTACACTGTGCTACAGAAAATATAGATTTTGAACCCAATACACATTTCTTCCTATGGTCTCACACAAAAGTTGAAGTTTTAAAACTCTGTCAATATTGTCCTTTACCCTTTAGTCTGATTTGTATTTGTCCTAACCAGATAGCTTCAGTCAAATCACCAATTGAAGTCTGAGCACTTTTACAGTTTTTTTTTTTTTTTTTTTAAACAATTTCTGTATGGGGTAATGCAGACTTTCATGGCTGTGGAACTCTAGCTCATTGTGTCATTGTCACACAAATACCAAAATTTCCAGGTAATGACCTGGTTTTACACATGGAGATCAGAATCTCAGAATTTTGAGATAACCATTACACCTCAGGAATAGATGTGGCTGCTATAAGAGCTTACAATCTAGGGACCTTTAAAATAAGCTTTCCCCTGAAAATCCATGTTCTCAGATTCAATTCTCAGAGTTTGCACATTATAGTTAGTCTACATAATGAGATGTTATAATGTTTCTCTTTCCATTTCTTATTTCATTCAGCATACTGTCCTCAAGGTTCATTCACATAGTTGCATGCTTCAGAAATTCATTCTTTTTTGTAGCTGCTCAATAGTCCACTGTATGTATACAACACAGTTTGCCATCCTGTTCATCAGTTGATGTACCCTTAGGCCATCTCCATACATTGCAAATTGTGAGTACTGCCACCATTAACACCAGTGCACAAATGTCCAATAATGTCCCTGTTCTCAATTCTTCCAAATATATACCCAATATTGGGTTTGCAGGACTATATGGCAACCCCATACTTAGCTTTCTGTGGAACCAACACACTGCCATCTAGAGGGGCTGCGCCATTCTTCTTCCCTACAAACAGTGATTAGGTAAATCTCTCCCTCCATATTTTCTCCCACACCTGTATCACTCTATTTCTAAATAGTTTTATTCACACACCATACATTCCATCCTAAGTCAACAATAAATTTTCACAGTATAATCACATAGTTATGAATTCAACAACAAAATCTATATCTAGGCATTTCTGTTTCTTCTGCAAAGAAAGAATAAGAGGAGGAAAAAAGAAAAAAAAAAAGTAAAAGAAAAAAGTTCATTAAAAATATTAAAAACATAAAATACAATTAAAAGGTCAGATGAAAACAACACCACCAAGAATCATACACCCCTCCATTACATCCCCCACTTAAAGACATTTAACTTTGGTACTTTGTCCTTGTGACAATTAATGGAAGCATATTACAATGTTACTTACTGTTACCTACAGACTCTAGTTTGCATTGATTGCATTTTTCCCCAATACCATCTCATTTTCAACACATTGCAAAGTTTACATTCATTTATTCTCCCCAATATAAAAACATTTTTATATTGTTCATTTAATCACCATGATTGACCACTCCAGTTTTGCTAAGTTATACAGTCCCAGATTTTACCTTCTATCTTTTGTTCTGCTGTCATACATGCCCCTAGCCTTCCTCATTCAAATGTACCCACAGTCATCTTTGTTCAGTGTACTTACAATATTGTGCTACCATTATACAGTATTGTGCTATTCATTTCTGGATCTATACAATAAATCCTGACAAAAATTCTGTACTCCTTCAGCATCAAATATCTGATCTCTACCCTCTTTGTATTTCCTGATAACCTGTGTTCTCAGTTTTAACTCTCAAAGTTTGCTCATTAATATTAGTTCATATTAATGAGACCATACCATATTTATTCCTTTGCTTCTAGCTAATTTCACTCAATCACAACATCTTCAAGATTCACCCATGTTGTTATATGGTCTATGACTTTATTTTGTCTTACAACTTCATAATATTCCTTCATACCTATATACAACTGGTTGTTTATGCACTTGTCTGTTGATGGACATTTGCGCTGTTTACATCTCTTGACTATCATCAATAATGCCACAATCAACATTGGTTTACAAAAGTCCTTTCATGTCCTGGATTTCAATTCCTCTGTGTATACAACTGGTAATGGGATTTCTGGATCTTATGACAATTCTATACATAGCTTCCTGAGGGATCACCACACTGCATTCCGGAGTGGTCATGCCATTCTTCATTCCCACCAACAGTAAATAAGTGTGCCTGTTTCTCCACATCTTCTCTGGCACTTGAAATTTTCTGTTTTCTTTTGTTTTGGCAATCCTAGAAGTTGTGAGGTGATATTCCAGTTTGGTAATGCTGCCATTTTTCAATACTCCAGAAACGGATTGGTTTTTAAAAGGGGGTTTATTTGGTTACAAAGTTATAGTCCTAAGGTGATAAAGTGTCCAAGGTAAGGCATTGATAATAGGTTATCTTCACTGGAGAAAAGCCATTGGCATCTGGAAAACCTCTGCTAGCTGGAAAGGCATGCAGCTATGTCTGTTTGCTCCCAGGTTGCATCTCAAAATGGTGTTCTCTAAAATGTCAGCATCAGCTTTCCATGGCAATCTTCAAAATGTGTGTCTCAGCTGCAGCTGCTATCTCCTTTTGTCTGGGCTCTTATATAGGGCTCTAGTAAATTTATTAAGGCCCATGCTTAATTATATAGGGCTCTAGTAAATTAACCAAGGCCCATGGGTCACACCTCCATGGAAATTATATAATCAGAGTAATCACCTAGAGCTGGGCAATCACATCTCCATGGAAACAACCTAATCCAAAGGTTCCAACCTAGTCAACACTGATACATCTGCCCCCACAAGATTGCATCAAAGAACATGGCATTTTTGGGCACATAATACATCCAAAACCGTGCAGGTGATATCTCATTTGGTTTTTATTTTCAATTCCCTAAATGCCAGTGAAGTTGAACATATTTTCATAAGTTTTTGAACCATTTGTATTTTCCTCTTCAGGAAAGTGTCCATTTCATTTGCCCATTTTTTAATTGTGTTGTTTGTCTTTTTTATTGTTGAGTGGTAGGGTCTCTTTATATAGTCTGAATATTAAACCCTTATCTGATATGTCATTTCCCAATATTGACTCCCAAGCATAGGCTGCCATTCCTTTTCTGACAAAGTCCTTAGATGCACAACATGGTTCAATTTTGAGTGATCCCATTTACCTATTTCTTCTTTCCTCATTTGCACATTGGGTGTGAGGTTTAGGAAAACCCTTCTTATCACAAGAGTTTTAATATATTTCCATATATTTTCTTCTAAAAGCTTTATTGTCTTAGCTCTAATGTTTAGTTTTTTCATCCATTTTGAGTTAATTTTTGTATGAGGTGCAATATGAGCCCTCTCTCATTCTTTTGGATACAGACATCCAGTTCTCCAAACACTATTTATTGAAGATGCTCTGTCCCAGTTGTGCTTGTGTGACAACTTACCAAAGATCAGTTTTCCAAGATGAGTAGAAAAAAGGGAACAAAAAATAAACGAGCAATAGGGGGTGCTCGGAAGACTGGATGTTTTGGGTGTTCTTGACTTGTATTTCTTTTCTTATTTTTTAGTTTTTTGGAGCACTGAAACTGTTCAAAAATTGATTTTGGTGATGAATGAACAGCTATGTGAGGGAACTATGAACAACTGATTGCACACTATGGATGATTGTATGGTATGTGAGTATATCCGAATAAAAATGAACTGGAATATAAAAAGGATCAATTGTCCATAGTTGAGAGTGTCTATTTTTGAACACTTTGCATGATTCCATAGGTCAGTATATCTATATTTATGACATACTGTGCTATTTTGACCACTATCTTTGCTTTGTATGCTTTACAGTGTTTTTGCTTTGCAGGCTTTACAGTGAGGAAGTGTGAGCCCTCCTACTTCATTCCTCAAGATTTTTTTGGCTATTCAGGGCACACTGCCCTTCCAAACAAATTTGGTTATTGGTTTTTCTATTTCTGGAAAGTAAGTTGTTGGGAATTTAATTGGTATTGCATTGAATCTAAGAATAAATTTAGGTAGAATTGATAACCTATCTATATTTGTTCTTCAATACATGAATACAGTGTGCCCTTCCATTTATTCAGGTCCTCTGTGATTTCCTTTAAAACTTTCTTGCACCTTTCTGTGTATAGGTCTCTCATTTCCTTGGTTAAGTTTATTCCTAAATATTTGAGTCTTTTTGTTGCTATTGTAAATGGAGTTTTTTTTTTTTCTTGATTTCCTCATTTTGCTCATTACTACTGTATAGGAACTCTACTGACTTTGTGTGTTGATCCTGTACCCTGACACTATGTTGTATTCATTTATTAGATCTAGCAGCTTTGCTGTAGCTTTTTCAGGATTTTCTACATAAAACATCATGTCATCTGCAAACAGTGAAAGTTTTCTTTCTTCATCTCCAGTTTGGATGCCTTTTATTACTTTTTACTGCCTAATTGCTCTATCTATACCTGCCAGCATGTTTAATAATGGTGGTGGTTGTCATCTTTGCCTTGCTCCTGATCTTAGAGGGAAAGCTTTCAGTCTTTCACCATTGAGCATGATATTGCATGGATTTTTCTTATAGTGCCTTTAAATACTGAGGAAGTTCCCTTCTATTCCTATCTTCTTGAGTGTTTTCATCATAAAAGGATGTTGAATTTTGTCAAATATCTTTTATGCATGAATTGAGAAGATCATATGCTTTTTTCCACTTTTATTTATTGATGTGATATATTACCTTAATTGATTTTCTTGTGTTGAACCAGCCTTACATTCCTGGTATAAATCCCATTTGGTCATTGTTGAGGATTTTTGCACCTATACTCATAAAAGTGATTCATCTGTAATTTTCTTTCTTGTAATATCTTTGTCTGGCTTTGGTATTAGGGTGTGTTGGCTTCATAGAATGAGTTAGATAGCTTTCCCTACTTTCAATTTTTTTCTGTAGAATTTAAGCAAGTTTGGTACTAATTCTTTCCTGAATGCTTGGTAGAATTCACATGTGAAGCCATCTCATCCTGGACTTTCTTTTTTGGAGATTCGTGATGAGTGATTACATCTCTTCACGTGCGATTGGTTTGCTGAGGTCATGTATTTCTTCTCAAGTCTATGTTGGTTGTTCTTTCTTTTCTAGAAAGTTGTCCATTTTGTCTAAGTTGTCCAGTTTATTAGCACATAGATGCTCACAGTATCCCCTCATTACCTTCCTTATTTCTGTGGGTCACTAGTTATGTCCCCTTTTCCATTTCTGATTTCAGTCATTTGCATTCTCACTTTTTTTGTTGTTAGCCTAGCTAAGTGTCCTTTGATTTTATTGATTTTCTCAAGGAACCAACTTCTTGTTTAGATGATTTTCTACTGTTTATATGTTCTCAATTTCATTTATTCTGCTTTAATCATTGTTATTTCTTTTCTGCTGCTTGTTTTGGGGTTAGTTTGCTGTTCTTTCTGTATTTCCTAAAGTTGAACTGTTAATTCTTTGATTTTTGCTCTTTCTTCTTTTTTAATATAGGCATTTAGGGAAATAGATTTCCCTCTCAGCACTGCCTTTGCTGCATCCCATATGTTTTTATATGGTGTGTTTTCATTTTCATTTCCTCAAGATATTTACTAATTTCTCTTGTAATTTCCTCCATGACCCATTGGTTTTAAGCATATGTTACTTAGCCTCCATATATTTGTGAATTTTCTGGTCTTCCACCTGTTATTGATTTCCAACTTCATTCCATTATGAGCCAAGAAACTGTTTTGCATATGTTCCAGTTAGCTAATGCTGCCTTTTTACAAATACCAGAAAGGGATTGGCTTTTATAAAAGGGGGGTTACTTGGTTGCACAGTTACAGTCTTAAGGCCATAAAGTGTCAAAGGTAAGGCATAAGCAATAGGATACCTTCCCTTGAGAAAGGCCATTGGCATCCAGAAAAACTCTCTTAGCTGGGAACACATGTGGCTGACATCTGATTTCTCACAGGTTGTATTTCAGAATGGTATTCTCCAAAATGTCACTGTCAGCTTCCAATGGCCATCTTCAAAATGTGTCTCTCAACTGCAGCTCCTCTCTCAGCTCCTGATATTCTTCAAAGTGTCTCTCTTGGCCGTAGCAAGCTTGCTTCTACTGTCTGAGCTTTTAAACTGCTCCAGTAAACTAATCAAGGCCCATGCTGAATGGAAGGGCCACACCACCATGGAAGTTATCTAATCAGATGAATCACCTACAGTTGGGTGAGTCACATCTCCATGGAAACACTCAAAGAATTACAATCTAATAAACACTAGTATGTCTGCCCACATGAGATCACATCAAAGATAAGGCCATTTTGGGGATAATACATTCAAACTGGCACAGCATAATATCAATATTTTTAAATTTATTGAGACTTGCTTTGTGACCCAGCATGTGGTCCATCCTGGAGAATGATCCATTAAAACTTGAGAATAATTTGTATCTTGCTGTTGTCATTAGTAGTGTTCCATCAATATCTGTTAAGTCTAATTCATCTATCATGCAATTCAACATCTGTGTTTCCTTATTGATACTGTTCAGATGTTCTACTCATTGATGAGAGAAGTGTATTAGAGTCTCCAACCATTATTGTAGAGGTGTCTACCCCTCCTTTCATTATTGTCCATGTTTTCTCATGTAGTTTGGGGCACTCTGGCTCAGTGCATTAATATTTATGAATGTTTTGACTCTTGCTGGATTATCTCCGTTGTTAATATATAATGTCCTCATTTTTCTCTTTTAACATTTTGCATTTGTAGTCTAATTGTCAGATATTATTTATCTTTTTATATGTTTATATTATAATTTATATTATCTTGTCTAATTTGTTGTTTGTGTAAAATACCTTTCTCCAACCTTTCACTCTCCACCTATTTTGTCCTTGTATCTTAAATGAGTCTCATGTAGAAAGCATAGAGATGGGTCATGTTGTTTAATCCATTCTTCTGGGTACCTTCACTGGAGAAAGGCCATTGACATCCAGAAAATCTCTGTTAACTGGGAAGGCACATGGCTGACATCTGCTCACTCCAGGCTGTGTTTCAACAGTTCTCCAAATGGTTCTTTGTCAGCTTCTTGGGGCAAACTCTGGGCTAGTACCTCCAAAGCATCAGCAAAACTCTGCTTTCAATGGCCATCTTCAAAATGTCTCTAAGATGCAGCAGCAAGCTCCTTCTGTCTGAGCTTTTATATAGAGCTCTAGTAAACTAATCAAGGCCCATGCTGTTCCAACTTAATCAACACTAATACATCTGCCCACCCAAGATTTCATCAAAGAACATGGCTTTTTATGGGGGACATAATATATACAAACCTGTACAGACTCTAATGGCTAAATATTTGAAAACCTACTTTCTGTGGTGTGTCTATAAGTTACGCAAAGTACTCTGTTGAAATTCTGTGTATTTCATAAAATGCTTCCCTTTATCCTGATTTTTTTAAATGTTTTTTTTAAAGTTCTTTAACAATAAATACATTTTGGAGTTAATGCTTGGCTTATTTATTTTAAAAGATTTAATAGGGAAAAGATGTAAAGCTAAGAATTTTCAAGGAATTATTCTCTGGCATCTCTTAAATTTTGGTAAGGTAGAGAGCTAAAGTTTCTTTTTTTATAGAAAATATCCTGTACATAATAAGAAAATATAATTTTATTTGTCACTGCTATTCAAAGGTTATTTATGAAAGAATCATTCATTTTCCATGTACTTGTTTATTGAAACTTTTGTAATTGTAATTAGATACATTGTTTGCTTTCAAGCAATAGGGTTATAACATTTGGTTTTCTTTTGAAATTTATATTAAGATTTTATTTGTAAAATTTTACCTGTTTATTTTTCCTAAATGTTTTTGAATGTGTAAAATTCATCCTCTATTTCAGGAGTAAAATGTTTAATGGTATTCTGCTAATTAAAAATATTTGATTAAAATCTTTTAAATCTCCATAGTATTTATACTTTCTAAATTTATATTTAATTGTTCCTTATAAAATATCAATACCAAATAAAATTACTTTAGCTTGACTTTTTTGCTATGGAATATTTTTACATAATTTTTCTTACTACTCCTCTTTGCTTTGATTTGTAATTAGAGGTAAGCCCTTTATAAGCATGTATTTTTTTTCAATGCAATTTTATTGAGATATAACCATATAACACACAAAGTGTATAATCAGTTGTTCAAAGTGTCATCATATAGTTGTGCATTTATTGCCACAATCATTGAACTTTTTCATTAATCCAAAAAATAAAATCAAAATTAAAATAAAAAGAATGTCTAAAGCATCCCTTTCCTCTCCTCCCCCCATTGTTCATTTACTTTTTTAATATGGTTTTACTGAGATATATTTACATACCCTAGAGTCATCCACAGTGTACAATTGATTATTCGCAGCACCATCATACATTTGTGTTTTCATCCCCAGAATCAACTTTTAAACCCTTTCCTTATTTAAAAATAAAAATGAAAGCAAAAAAAGCACCTAGACCTTTCCAACCCCTCCATCCCACCCTATTTTTCATCTAAGTTCTGTCCCCATTTTTCCACTCATCTGTCTATACACTGGACAAAGGGAGTGCAAGCTGCAATGTTTTCACAATCACACAGTCACACTGTGCAAGCTACAAAGTTATATAATAGCCTTCAGGAATCAAGGTCACTGGGTTGCAGTTCAACAGCTTCAGGTATTTCCCTCTAGCCATTCCAACACACTAAAAACTAAAAGATAATATTGATATAGCACATAAGAATGCTCTCCAGAATGACTACTTGACTCCATTTGAAATCTCTCAGTCACTGGAACCTTATTTTCTTTGATCTCTCTTCCTCGTTTTGTTCAATAAATTCATCTCAATCCCACAGTGCTGGGTCTAGGCTCATCCCCAGGAGTCATTTCCCACATTGCCAGGGGTGTTTACACTCCTGGGTGTCATGTCCCACATAGGGGGAGGGCAGTGAGTTCACCTGACAAATGGGATTAGAGAGAGAGTGGGAGCCACATATGAGCAACATAGATGCCCTCTGGGGGGACTCCTAGGCATGATTACAAGTACACTTAGCCTCTTCTTTGCAGCAGCTAGCCTCACAATAAAGAGCCCCCAGATGGAGGTCTCAGCCCACTAAACTGGTTGTCCTCAATGTTTGCAGAAAAATCAGCAATAACCCAGATGAGGAAGTCCATTTCTGCATTTCTCCCTGGTTCCTCAGGGGCCTCTCAAACACACTTTTACTCTCTGCCCATATCACTCTGGGATGTATCAGGATTTCACTCAAGTCTGTGCAAACTCATCAAGTCCCACTTCCCTTTCACAGCTCCATACACTGATGGTGTCCAAACTGATCATACAGGTTAAATTATCTAGTGTGCTACAGAAAACGTAGATCCTGCACCAAATAAAAATCTCCTCTCTTGGTTTCACACAAAAGTTGTAGTTCTGAAACCCAGTCAGTATTGTCCTTTATTCTTGGGTCTGATTTGCCTTAGTCATTGCCATATCTGCTTCATTCATACCTCTGATTGAAGTCTAAACACTTTTCCAGCTGTTTCAACAGTTGCCTAATTGGCAACTGCCAAGCTGTAGCTCCAATTCTCAGATGTTACACAGATACCCAAAATTCCAGACATCAACCAGATTATACACAGGTGCTCAGCGTCTCAGGATTTAGAGATAAACATTACAACTCAGGAATTGATGTGACTGCTGCAAGAGCTTACAATCTAGGGACCATTACAATAAGCATTCCCCAGATAACCTGTGCCTTAAGATTCAGTTCTCAGAGTTTATACGTTATCATTAGTCCATATTAATGAGGTATTATAATGTTTGTCTTCTCATTTCTGGCATGCTTCAATCAAAATTCTGTACTCAAGATCCATTCACCTATTTACATTTCTCACAGCTTTATTCCTTCTTGAAGCTGCTCAATATTCTATTGTATGAATACACCACAGTTCATCATTCTGTTCATCAGTCAATGTACCCTTTGATAACCTCTATCCATTGCTAATCATGAATACTGCCACCATAATCACTGGTGTGCAAATGTCCACTTGTATCCCTGCTCTCAGTTCTTTCAAGTTTATACCCCATAGTGGGGTTGCAGGACCTTGGGACACCCATATACCTGGCTTCTTGTGGAACCACCACACTGGCCTCCAGATAGCCTACAACATTCTACTTCTTAACCAAAAGTGAATACATACAACTCTTTCTCCAAATTATCTCCAGCACTTGTGTCCCTCTGTTTACTTTTCCCCACAATTTTATAGGGATATATTCAAATACCATATAGTCATCCACAGTGTACAATTAACTGTTTAGAATATCATCATATAGTTGTGCATTCATCAACACAATTATCACTTACATATATTCATTACTCAGAGAAAGAATTGAAACAAAAAATAATAAAAAACAATAGAAGGAAATGCAAAAATAAGATGAAATACAGCCAGAAAGAAAGAGGAAGAGGTGAAAGAAAGGAAAAAGACAGAAGAAAAAGGAAAAGAGAAAAAATGGCCACTAAAAAGCCACAAAAGAAAAAGTAAAAATAAAGTATCACAAAAAACTAAGACAACAACAATGACAAGAATGCCATACCCCTTGCTGATGTCCCCCTCTTATAGTCATTTAGCTTTGGTGTATTGCCTTTGTTACAATTAAAGAAAACATATTTCAATATTACTGGTAACTATAGACTCTATTTCATATTGATTTTATTTTCCCCCAACACCACCCCCTTTTCAACACCTTGCAAAGTTAACATTCATTTGTTCTCCCTCATGCAAAAACATATTTGTATTTTTTATCACATTGACCACTCTAGATTTCATTAAGCCACACAGTCCCAGTAATTATCTTCTATCTTTCCTTCTGATATCCTACATGCCAGTAACCTTTCTCCTTAAATGGGACTCACAGTCATCTTTGTTCAGTGTACTTACATTACTGTGGTACCATCTCCCAACTAGTGCTCCAATCCTCTGAACCTTCTTTCTTGTCTTTTCCTATATGTCTGTAGTGTTCCCCTTAGTATTTAATGTAGAGCAAGTATCTTGTTCACACTCACATTGTCTGTTTGTCTGAAACACTGTAAACTCTCCCTCATGTTTGAAGGACAGTTTTATCAGTATAAAATTCTTGGTTGGTGGTTTTTCTCTTTCAGTATCTTAAATATATCATACCACTGTCTTCTTGTCTCCATGGTTTCCACTGAGAAATCTGCATATAGTCTTAATGATCTTCCATTGCATGTAATGGATTGCTTTTTTCTTGCTGCTTTCAGGAGTCTCTCTTTGTCTTTGATATTTGATAATCTGATTATTAATTGTCTTGGTGCAAGTCTATTCAGATCTACCCTGTTTTGGATTCACTGTGCTTCTTGGATCTGTAATTTTATGTCTTTTATAAGAGATGGGAATTTTCAGTGACTATTTCCTTCATTGTTGCCTCTGCTCCTTTTCCATCCTCTTCCAGGACACCCATAGCATGTACATTCATGTACTTCATGTTGTCACTCAGTTCCCTGAGATGTCACTCATACTTCTCCATTCTTTTCCCCATGTATTCTTTTGGGTGTAGGGTTTCATATGTCCTATTCTCCCATTTGTGAATCTTATGTTCTGCCTCTTGAAATCTGCTGATGTATGTTATCATTGTGTCCTTCATCTCTTGTGTTTTTCATTCCTATAAGTTATTCAAATTGTTTTCTCAAACTTTTGATTTCTTCCTTGTCATTGAACAATGTCTTCTTTATATCCTTCATCTCTTTTCCCATATCTTCCTCCACTTGTTGAACTGATTTTTTTGAATGATTTTTAGTTGATTTAGGAGATTTGTTTGATTAATGATTAGATTGTTCAATTCCTGTATCTCAGTTGAAGTATAAGCTTGTTCCTTGACTGGGCCATATCTTTGTTTTTCCATTTTTCTTTGTGTAATTTTTCATTTTCTGTTGTCTAGACATCTGGTTTCCTTGATTGCCTCAATTAGATTTTCCTACACCAGAAGGGCTCAGGTCTCAGGAGGAGGCTATGTATTCAGTATTAGGTTTCCCTGCAAGTGAGTCCTAGAAGGCTGATAGTTTCCTGAGGTCTCTAAACTCTGTGCTTTTCCTATCCAGCCCAATAGGTGGTGCTTGTCAGCCTGCAGCTCCCCACTACTGTAATGAATGGTGGTCCCTTTAATTCACAATGGACCTTGACCTAACAAGGGGCTCAGGTTGTCAGAAGCCACATTTATGTTGTTTCTGGTTTGTTTTCCATCAGGTCTGAATTCTTTGAGACAGGGCAGCCACTTGACCCTGTCCCACCCTCTTTTCTTAGAGAAAATACACCCCATAGGGAGTTATCTTCTCCACTTGAATTCCTCTTTTGTCTTTCTGGCTCTGTTAACTTCAACTTTGCTTGAGTCAGCATGCAACTGAAAATGCCTGAGGCTTTCACTAATGGGCTACTTAGAATGAGAGAAAAAATGGAAAAAAGATCAAAAATGCCTTTATAGAGTCAGTCTCCAGCTGCTCAGTTTTGCCAGCCTACTACCAGAGTTGGTTCCCAGTTCTCTGTGCCTATTTTCTTGAAACACAGCCATCTCCCAGTATTCTGAGCTCAGCTGTCTCAAAAGTCTTTCTTTTAATTCACTTACATATTTTTTCCCATAAGCTCTGCCTCCTCTCTGCTGAAAGGAACCTGCTTTCCTCCTTACTCCTTATAATTATCTGTGTTTGTAGGTTGTATTCAGTAGTCCAAATTTGTTAATTAAAACCACAATTGGAGCTTGGTTGAGTTACTTTCCCTGTGCCCTGTTCTTTTTTTCACATGGCAGTATTTCAGCTCACCCTGTCCTGCCCAAGGGGTGAGGAGAACCAGCTCTGGGTTTACAGAGTTTTACTTATGATTCTTTGCTGCAATCTCAGCTGCTTCACCCATTCCAGGCTGGTGTACAATGTCTGTCCATTCACAAATGTATCCCAATAATTGTTCCAGACTTTTTACTTGTTGTTCCTGGTTAGTTACTTGTTGCTCTAAAGGACTAACTAAATTCCACACCACCATCTTGTTCTACTTCCTAGCATTTATGTTTAATTATATGCCTTTTCATTCATTTCTCACCTTGTTAGTGCATTTATTTTTTTCTTATATTTAGAAACTATTTCCATCTT
Organism: Choloepus didactylus; assembly: GCF_015220235.1. Lineage (NCBI taxonomy): Eukaryota > Metazoa > Chordata > Mammalia > Pilosa > Megalonychidae > Choloepus > Choloepus didactylus. The sequence continues at coordinate 75,933,032 of NC_051322.1, forward strand.
TCTTATCTTTTTCTATTAATTATGCTTTCTTTGCACTATTTTTGTCATAAACTTTTCTTTTACTGTGGCTTAAACCCCATAAGGAATCAACCTAATTTTCCTTTAGCCAATTACTTTTAGAGCAAATAAATTTTAAACTTCTAATGCCTGATATATTTTCTTTCTATTTTACATTTTTATAGTTATTATTTATTTTAGATGATACAACTTTCCATCTGAATTATTTCTCTGGTTGTGCTTATATGGGTATATTAATTTTCCTGAAGCAGTCTTTATTTGTTCTCTTTTTCTTTTTATTTGAAATATATTTCAGTGGTATTGGATTCTGCAAGGACAGTTACTATCTTTCAATACTTTAAACACATCTCTCTATCATGCTCTGGCTTGTATCATTTTTGATGACAAAGTCTGATGTACTTCTCATGGTTTTTCTTCAGAAATATTTTCTTCAGAAAATTTTTACCTTTGTTCCTTCTAATACTTCTGATGCACTCTCTCTATATTTATTTTGATTACCCTATGTGTATTTTAAATGTTTGATATTTTTCCACAGAACATAGACATTATTCCCCACATGTTTTTAATCTTATTGTCTTTCCATTTGGTTAATTCCTATTTGCTTATCTTCAAGTTCACTCATTCTTTTGACAGCTGAATTGACTCTACTGAAATCCTGTTGATGGAATTCTTTGTTTTTTATATTTTATGTGTGTGTATATGTGTGCTCTAAAATTTCTACTCAACTATTCCTTTGAACACTATCTAATAGATTCCATGTCTATGATGAAATTCTTCAGGTATCCATACATGTTTTGGACCTTTCCACTAGATTTTTTAACCCGGTGATTATTAAGACCCTTTAGCCTTAGACCACCAATATGACCTGTGGTTAAACAGTGTGGTTTTATTTCTCATTGCAGTGAGGAAGAATTATGCTATGGAGAAATGTGTGCTTTCTAGTGAGACAGGATATAGAAGCACATTTTTACCACTCAATTTGATGCTGTAAGAAAGCAGGAGCAATTTTATGAGTATCTCAAGACATTTTGTCTGTCTTTAAGGAAGACTAAAATAAAAATAAAGCTGTTGTTGGTAAAGTAATAGCAGTTCCTCATTTAGTGAGATAAGGGAGGAGGCTATTTGATATTGGTAAGTTGCACAGTGACATTGAAGGACTCCCAGCCTACCCTGTGTCTTTTCCATGAGCACTTAGGAAAGAATGCAGTGGACATATTGAGAATGGATGCAAAATCCTTGATTCTAGGTCTCGCTTTTCCCAACTAAGAGTCTAGCTCATGCTTGGCTTCAGGAATTCTTTATAATTTATCTGTATTCTTCCTATGTGCTTATAGAATGGTCAGATCTTTCTCCCACCTTCTGGGTGTCTGGGGACTATGTCATCTTAAAATCTCTTCCTCTCCCAACCTCACCTCCTCATCCTTATCATCCACACCACCTCCCACTCCTTTCCCTCTTCCTTCCCCTACTTCATCTTCCTTGTCTTACTCCTCCTTCTGCTTCTTCTCTTCATCTTTCTTCTCCTTCTTCATGTATTACTATTAGATATACATCTTCTACTTCTCTTAATGTTTTCAACTTATTGATCACCCAAGCTCAAAAACTAAAAATTCTACATGTGTCATTCAATGGAACAATTTCTCAAATCCAGTGAAAATGAATGTCCCAAAATGTCTTATATCCTTCCTTGTTTCTCATTTTTTTTCCCACCATAGACAAAATGTAGACCTTTGCTACTTCATACAGAATTTTCTGGAGGCCTATTATTGCAGGCCTGTGTACTAAAGTGCTAAAAAGCAAGGACTATGTAGACTGGATGTTTAGGTGTGAATCACTCATAAGAGATATGCAGACTTAAGCACACTCTGTGGAGTTTATGATACTCTGTTTCTTTAACTATGAATATAGATAATTTCATAACCTCCTCATAGAGTTGTCATGAGGGTAAATGTAATTCACTTATACAAGATGAGGAAATACAAAGCTGCATATTAATGCAAACAATTGCTATTATTACTTATTCCTTGACTCACCTTTCATTCAAAAATTATATTTTCTGAGTAAACTATGTGTTCCAGTTAGTATATTATGGCCTGAGGATACAATTGTGTGGATAAACAGACACAGTTGTTGTCTTTGTGCAAATTACAAGGTCAGTGTAGTAGTAGAGCTAGACAGTAATCAAATATTCACAACATATTAAATGATGCCAGTGCTATATGATACAAAAGAGAAGTTCCACGAGGGCAGGGAAATCAACAAATTCATACTTGGGTGAAAGATAATTGAGATGAGATATGAACAGTGAAAGTTAATAACATCTGAGTTAAATATGCCATTATTTATACTGACCTTTAAAAAATAATGGAGAGTGCTAATTCTCACCAAACATATTCTGCTTGGGGGGAAAAAGTGGGGATAATGGAAGTTTAAGCATGTTAACATGCTTTCCATTTTTCTCCTGTTTGTTGAATGAGTTATTTGCCAGATACTTTTAGGCATAAATAAATGCATGCATACTCTTAGTGCTCACCTCTTCCTTCCACATAGAAGGATTATTTCTGATGATTTGGAAAACATTATAAACCAAGTACTAACTTGACTGAAACTTTATCTGAACAATTTGGAACACTTATTATAATGGTAGAAGCCTTAAAAATGTTCCTGGAATGTTGTAAATATTTTAATTATTGAAAGAGATGAATATTTTGCAATGCTTTTGAAAAAGTTTTGTCCATTATTCCAGGAAAGTTACCTTAAAAAGTCATTCTCAAGAAAATAAATTTTAATTCCTATGAATTCAAATAAGTTAATTTCTATATAAGACAACATGTTATCCACATTATAATTATTATATATATTAGTATAATACACTAAAAGAGGAATTTTTAGTATATATTTAAACTGCACTCTGCTGTCTAAGATGTGGTCATTCCACTAGAGATATATGGAGTCTGTCTGCATAATTAATTAGAGATGAAGGTCCTGATAATTATTGGATTGTATTGCAACTTCATACTTCAGACTTCACTCTTTTATTTCATTTGCTCTGATTAGATTGATTTGGTGGAGAGATAGGACAAGCATCCCTGTTTATAAAACAATGAATTTCATTGAAAGAAAAGTAAATTTCCACTCAGTATCTCATCAATAAACAAATCTTAGAACCAAAAGAAAAAACTGAAAATATAAGGCTAAAATAAGTATACATTTATTTGTTTTTCCAGAACCTTAATTATACCCTGAATAAATATCATATCTCCTCAATATATATTGGGGAAATTCAGAATGTATGTAATCTACTTCTGTGACTCAACACTGGGAAGGAATTAATGGGATAAATATCTCAAGTTTTGATTCAAACATTGCAAAATCACCTCCAGAGAATGGATCTGAGAGTGTAAGTGCACATGCAGTAAGGAAATAACATTTGGGAATTTCTTCACATGATTCAGGAAGAACAATTCACTTCATAATGAAAACTCAGAAGTTACTATAAACAATGAAAGGTTATAGCAAGCCATCAAATCCTGACAACATGATCTCTCACTATAGCTAATGTAAACCAAATTGTATGAAGACTATTATCAATAAAAGTTTATCAATGAATATTCAATATGGATCAATTTAAACATAGTCATAGGCATGTTTCTGATACAATTTATATACTTTTATAAAATGCTGTGTTGGAGGATTACTTAATCCTTTATTTGGAAATATTCTAAGATATGTAAACAGTATTAACCAAAAATCAGACATTTTCCTCTGTGGTTTTTGATCACAAAGATATGGACTGACCCTTAACATTCTTTACAGACTTACTTAATGCAAAATTAACTTTAGTTATGAATGAATTTCTATCAATTTTAATTGTTTCTTTACCATCTTTGTTCCTCATATTATAGATGATGAGATTAAGCATGGGAATCACTATAGTATAAAACAGAGATACTATCAAATCATGATCCAAAGTGTAGCTTGATCTTGGCCTCACAAACATGAAGCTGATTGTCCCACAGTAAATTGACACTCCAGTTAGGTGGGAGCTACAAGTGGAAAAGACTTTTTGCCTCCGTTCCATGGAACACATCTTCAGAATGGACAATAGAGTGAAAAAATAGGAGATCAGGACTATGAGCATAGTAATTATCTCAATAGATCTAACAAAGTAGAAGAGTAAAAGCTGGTTAATGTGAGTGTCAGAATAAGAAATAATGAAGAGTGGAGGAATGTCACAAAAGGCATGTCTTATTTCATTGGATACAGAGAAGGATAGTCTAGCAGTGGCCACTGTATGTAATGCAGCATCCAAAATGTCACCAACATAGAAAGAAATGATGAATGTCATAAAGGCTCTGGGTGACATGTTGACTGAATAGAGCAGGGGGTTGTAGATTGCTACATAGTGCTCATAAGCCATTATAGCCAACAGAAAATTTTCAGTAGTCTTAAAGTAACAAAAAGAAACAACTTTGTGGCAAATCCCAGAAATAAAATGGCTTCATTCACTGCCAGTAGATTGGAAATTTTGGGGGGTGTTGACAACTGAAGAATAACAGGCATTCAAGATTGACAATACACTCAGAAAATAGTACATGAGAATGTGGAGCCAGGAATCTTCAATGGCCATTATAACCATTCCCAAATTTCCTATCACAGTAAAGAGAGATTGCTAGACATAACACTGCAGGGACACTTTCAGCTCAATGTTTTCTGTGAAGCCCATCAATAAAAACATGAAGATTTCAAAAGGAATATTATATGTTTCCATATCTGAAGGCATCCCTGACATTCCAATACACATTTATAGGTGCTCTGTGCAATATCTATAAAATAGAGTCTGCCTGATTATATTGTCATGTTAGTTTCTAGGAAGGGCATATTAGTGTCTTATGCAGTGTTGAGATAGGAAATTATAATGTATTTGGGCCCTGGTGGATGCACTTTACAGTAAGAACACTAAATGTTAATGGTTTAAACACCCTGTTCTAGTTTTCTAATGCTGCCAGAATGCAAAACACCAGAAATTGGGCTTTATAAAGGAGGTTTACTTGGTTATACAGTTACAGTCTTAAGGCCATAAAGTATCCAATGTAATGCATCAACACTTGGGTACCTTCACTGGAGGATGGCCAATGGGGTCTGGAAAACCTGTTAGCTGGGAAGGCATGTGGTTTGTGTCTGCTCCAAATTCTAGTTTCAAAATGGCTTTCTCCCAGTTTGTTCCTATCTAGGCCACAGTTCCTCTTCAAAATGTCACTCTCGGTTGTTCTTGGGGTATTTGTCCTCTCAGCTTCTCTGGAGCAATAGTGTGCTTTCAGCAGCTGTCTTCAAACTATCCCTTGTCTGCAGCTACTCTATTAGATTTCTGTGCATTCTTCAAAGTGTCCCTCTTGGCTGTAGCAAGTTTGCTCCTTCTGTCTAAGATTATGTAGTGCTCCAGTGAACTAATTCAGACCCACCCTGAATGGGCAGGACCACACCTCCATGGAAATTATCCAATCAAAGTCTTGTCCAGAGTTGATTAACATCTCCATGGAAACACTCAATCAATAGACTTACAATCTAATCAACACTAATATGTCTGTCAACACAAGATTGTGTCACAGATAATGGCATTTAGGGAAACAGTATATTTAAACAAGCACACTCCCCAATCAAAAGATGTAGCCTGGCAGAATGGATTTTAAAAAAAAGGACCCATCTGTACGCTTTCTGCAAGAGACTCAATTTAGACCCAAGGACAAAAGTAGTTTGAAAGTGACAGGTTGGAAAAAGATATTTCATGTCACCAATAACCCAGAAAGAGTGGGGTAACTACACTAATATCAGAAAATTAGACTTCTAATGCCAAACATTTAAAAGAGAAAAAGAAAGCCATTATATATTAATAGAAGAGACAATTCATCAAGAGGACATAACAATCATAATTTATTTTTTATATACTGAGCCAGAGTGCCTGATAGTACCTGTGGTACACACTGACAACACCGAAGGAAGAAGACAACTCAACAATAATATTGGAGACTTCAATAAACAACTCTCATCAATGGATAGAACATCTGGACAGAAGTTCAATAAGGAAAAGGAGATTTTGAAGTTTGATAAATAAATTAGACTTAACAGGCATTTATACAACATGACCCCACAACAGCAGGATACACATTTTTCTCAAGTGCTCATGGATCATTCTCCAGGTTAGACCACATGTTGGTTCACAAAACAATTCTCAGTAAATTTAAAAGAGACTGAAATTATACAAAACACTTCCTCAGATCATAATGGAATGAAGTTGGAAATCAATAACATGTGGAAGACTGGAAATTCACAAATATATGAAGGTTAAACAACTCCATCTTAAACAATCAGTGGGTCAAGGAGGAAATACAAAAGAACTCACTAAATGACTTGAGGCAGATGAGAACAAAAACAAAATATATCAAAATTTGTGGGATGCAGCAAAGGTGGTGCTGAGAGGGAAATTTATTACCCTATATGCCTATATTAAAAATGAAAAAATAGCAAAAATCAGGAAATTAACATTCACTAGGAGAAACTAAAGAAAGGACAGCAAACAAACCCTAAAGCAAACAGAAGGTAATAAATAACAAAGATTAGAACAGAAATAAATGAAACTAAGAACATGAAAACAGTAGATTCAACAAAACCAGCTAGGCTAACAAAAACAGAAAAAGAAAGGATGCAAATAAATAAAATCAAAATTGGTAGGAGGGACATAACTACTGTCCCTGAATAGATAAAGGAGATTATGTGATGATACTATGAGCCACTATATTCTAATAAAATAGGCAATATAGATAAAATGGAGAGCTTCCTATAAATGCATCTGTGCTGGTTTGAATGTATTGTGTCCCCCAAATGCCATTATCTTTGTGGTCTTTTGGGGCAGACAGACGTTTTGGTGCTGGTTAGATTTGCTTGGAATGTGCCCCACCCAGCTGTGGGTGATGATTTTGATGAGATGTTCCCATGGAGGCATGGCCCCAACCATTCAGGGTGGGCCTTGATCAGTGGAGCCATATAAATGAGCTGACTCAGAGAGACGGAACTTAGTGCAGCTGTGAGTGACATTTTGAAGAGGAGCAAGCTTGCTAGAGAGGGATGTCCTGGGAGAAAGCCATTTTGAAACCAGAACTTTGGAGCAGACACCAGCCACGTGCCTTCCCAGCTAACAGAGGTTTTCCGGACGCCATTTGCCATCCTCCAGTGAAGGTACCTGATTACTGATGTGTTACCTTGGACACTTTATGGCCTTAAGACTGTAACTGTATAGCCAAATAAATCCCCTTTTTAATAAAAGCCAATCCATCTCTGGTGTTTTGCATTCCGCAGCATTAGCAAACTAGAACAGCATCAACAACCAACATTGATTTGAGAAGAAATAGAAAACCTCAACAGACCAAACACAAGTAAAGAGCTTGAATCAGTCATCAAAAACTTCCCAAAAAAAGGAAAGCCAGGGCCAGATGGATTCACATGTGAATTCTCCCAAGCCTTTAAGAAAGAATTATTACCAATCCTTCTCAAAATCTTCAAAAAATTTGAAGATGAAGGAAAGATGCATAACTCATACTATGAAGCCAACATCACCCTAATGCCAAAGCCAGACAAAGATACTACAAGAACATAAAATTACAGAACAATCTCTTTAATAATATAGAGGCAAAAATACTCAATAAAATACTTGAAATTTGAATTGCACAGCCCATAGAATTACACAACATGACAAAGTGGGATTTATTTCAAGTATACAAGGCTGGTCCAACACAAGAAAATCAATTAATGTTTTACACCACATCAATAAATACAAGTGGGAAAACCACATGGTCATCTTAATTGAAGCAGAAAAGGCATTTCACAAAATTCAACATTCTTTCTTGATGAGAACACTTCAAAGGATAGGAATAGGAGGGCACTTCCTCAAAATGATAAAGGGAATATATGAAAAACCCACTGCTAACATTATACTCAATGGGGAAAGGCTGAAAGCTTTCCCTCTAGTATCAGCAAGAACAGAAAGATGCTCATTGTCACCACTGTTATCATTGTTGTTCTACATTGTACTGGAAGTTTTAGCTAGAGCAATTAGGCAAGAAAAATAAATAAAAGGCACACAAATTGGAAAGGAAGAAGTAAAACTATCACTGATTGCAGATGACATGATGCTGTATGTAGAAAAGCCTGAAAACTCTACAGCAAAGCTACTTGAAGTAATAAAGGAGTAGAGTAAAGTTTCAGGGTACAAGAATAACATGCAAAAATCATTAGCATTTCCATACTCAATAAGGAGAAATCTGAGGAGGAAATCAATGAAAAAATTCCATTAGCAATAGCAACAAAAAAATCAAATCTTTAGCAATACATTTAACTAAGGTCACAAAAGATACATGCTCAAAAAACTACAAAAATGCTGAAATAAATCAAAGTAAACCTAAATAAATTAAAGGGTATACTCTGTTCATGGATTGGAAGACTAAAGATGATTAAGGTGCCATTTCTACCAGAAGTGATTTATATATTCAATTCAATATCAATTAATATTCCAATAACTTATTTTGCAGAAATAGAAAAAGCAATAAGCAAATTTTTTAGAGTTATTTGTACCCTGAATACCTAAAGAAAATCTTGAGATAGAGGAATGAAGTGGGAGGTCTCATGTTATCTGAATTTAAAGCATATTACAAAGCTACAATGGTCAAAACAGCAGGGTACTGGCATAAAGATAGATATACTAAACTATGGAATCAAATTGAGTGTTCAGAAATAAACCCTTTCATCTATGGACAATTGATCATTGATAAGGCAATCAAGTGAACTCAACTGGGAAAGAGCAGCCTCTTCAGTAAGTGGTGTTTGGAGAACTGTATATTAATATCCAAAAGAATGAAAGAGGTCTCCTATCTTACACCTTAACCAAATTAACTCAAAATGGATCAAAGACCTAAACACTAGAGCTAAGAACATAAACCTTTTATGAAAAACTTTTAGGAAAAAATGTAGGGCAATAACTTAAAGATATTGTAGTAGGAGGTGGCTTCCTAAACCTTACACCTAAATGGTGAGCAATGGAAGAAGAAATAGATAAATGGGATCTCCTCAAAATTAAACACTTTTGTGCATCAAAGGACTTTGCTAGAAAGTAAAAAGTCCCCCTATATAATAGGCGACAATATTTGGAAACCACATGTCAGATAAGAGTTTAACATCCAGCATATATAAAGAGATCCTACAGCTCAACAACAAAAAGACAAACAACTCAATTTAAAAATGTGCAAAAGACATGAATAGACCCTTTCCCATAAAGGAAATACAAATGGCTCAAAAGCATATGAAAAGATGCTCAACTTCACTGGCTATTAGGGAAATGCTCATGAAAACCACAATGAGTTATCGTTTCACACCTACTAGAATGACCATTTTCAAGGAAACAGAAAACTGCAAGTGCTGGGGAGGATGTGGAGAAAAGCACACTTATGCACTGTTGGTGGTAATGTAGGATGTTGCAACCTCTCTGGGAGGCAGTTTGGCATTTCTTCAGGAAGGTAAGTATAGAATTGCCATATGACCCAGCAATCCCATTTCTAGGTATATTTGGAGGAAGTGAAGGCAGGGACATGAAAGGCCTTTTGTGCACTGATGTTTATAGCAGCATTATTCATGATTGCCAAGAGATGGAAACATTCTAAATGTTCATCAACAGATGAGTATATAAACAATCTGTGGTATATATACATAATGAAATATTACACAACTGTAAGACATAATAAAGTAATTAAGCATATAACAATATGGATGAACCTTGAGGATATTATGATGAGTGAAATTAGCATGAAACAAAAATACAAATTCTGTATGGTCTCACTAATATGAATAACATTGATGAGCAAACTTTGAGAATTACAGATGACAAAATGGGTTGTCAGAAGGTAGAAGGAAGGTAGGGATTGGGCATTTGATGCTCATAGGGTAAAGAGCATACAACAGGATTGATTGTGGAGCTCTGGAATGAATAGCACAATACTACCTTACCACAATGTTTTAAGTACACTGAACGGAGTTGAGTGTGAGTATGGTTGAAGCAGGAAGGCTGGGGCCATGTATGACACTAGAAAGAAAGACGGAGCATGAGGACTGGGAATGTATATCTTACAAAACCTAGAGTGGACAATAATATTGATCACATGTAAAAACATGACTGTTTTTACATGAGAAGAACAGATGAGCATCAATATTGCAAGGTGTTGAGAATGGGATCATATGTGGAAAAATAAGATCAATGTAAACTAGAATCTATAGTTAACAATAGCATTGTAATATGCCTCCATGAAATGGAACAAAGACAATGTGCAAAGGCTAAATGTCAATAAGAGGGTGATAAGGTGGAGGGGTATGGGATTCTTGCTGGTGGTGGTGTTTCTCCTTTTTATTTTATGTTGTTTTCTCTTTCTTTCTTATTTTTTTTATTTTTTATTCTTCAATTCTTCCCTCTTCTTTTCAGGATAAATGGAGGTGTCCTCTTGTAGACTGTCATGGTGACTGTGTAACTATGTGATTGTTCAGAACCATTGTTTGTTTACTTAGGATGAATTGTATCATATGTGAATAAAACTGTTAAAAAAAAATGGACAGAAATACAGAAGTGTTGGAGAAGATGTGGAGAGAGAGATGCACCTGTCCTCTGTTGGTGGGAAGGTAGGGTGGTGCAGCCCTTCTGGAGGATGATGATGATGGTTTCACAGGAGCCTGGGTATGGGTTTGCCATATGATACTTTAATCCTGTTACAAGGTAGATGCTTGAAAGAACTGAAAGCAGGGACTCAAATGGAAATCTGCACAGTGGTGATAGTGGGGCAGTATTAATATTTTGTAGTGGATGGTAGGGGCTTAAGGGTGCATTGACTGATGAATGGAGAGGCCAACTGTGGTGCATGCATACAATGGAGAACTGTGCTGCTTTGGATGTATTATGTCCGTCAAAATGCCATTATCTTTGATGCACTCTTGTGTGGGCAGGAAACATATTAGTGTTGATTGGTTTACAGACTTTTGATTGGATGTTTCTGTGGAGATGTGATCACTCAACTGTGGGCAAGACCTTTCATTGGATAATTTCCATGGATGTGTGGCCCCACCCATTCAGCATGGGCCTTGATTAGTTTACTGGAGCACTATACGAGCTCAGACAGAAGGAGTGAGCTTGCTACAGCTAAGAGGGACACCTCAAAGAATGCACAGGAACTGAGAGAGGAGCTGCAGATGAGAGACAGTTTGAAGATGGCTGTTGAAAGCAGACTTTTGCTCCAGAGTAACTAAGAGAGGAAAAACACCCCAAGAGCAACTATGAGTGACATTTTTGAGGAACTGCAGCCTAGAAAGGAATGTTCTGGGAGAAAACCATTTTGAAACCAGAACTCTGGAGCAGATGCAAGCCATGTACCTTCCCAGCTAACAGAGGTTTTCTGGACACAATTGGCCATCCTCCAGTGAAGGTACCCAATTGTTGATGCATTACCTTGGACATTTTATGGCCTTAGGACTGCAAATGTGTAACCAAATAAATCCCTTTTATATAAACCAGTCCATTTCTGGTGTTTTACATTCTGGCAGCATTAGCAAACTGGAACAAGTACTGAGCAGCTGCAGGATGGAATTAGGTTGTGGGCCATGCAGCTAGGTGTATGAACCTTTAGGATAGTATGTACAGTGAAATAATTTAGAAACAAAAAAGACAAATCTTATAATCCCTCATTAATATGGACTAAATATGCTGTGAAAATTCTGAGAATTGAATTCTAGACCATAGGTTCTCAGGGAAATGATCATTCTAAAGGTTCCTAGATTGTAAGCTCTTACAGCTGTCACAACTCTTCCTGAGTTGTTATGGTTATTTCTAAATTCTGAGAGGCTGAGGTATTTGTGTATATCCTGGTTGTTTCCAGAAAATTCAGGTGTGACGCCTCAGACTTAACACTAGGTTTCTGAATCTATTAAAGTCAGCATTATGCCATATGACAACTGTTGAAAAAGCTGAAAAAGAAATCAGACTTCAATTAAAGATATGAATGAAGATGATCTGGTTAGGAATAAGGTAAATCAAATTAAGGGTAAAGGATGATATTGACTGTATTTTGAAACCTCAACTTCTGTGTGAGATCAAAGGAAGAGATGTTTATCTGGTGCAAAATTTCTGTTTTCTGTAGTACACTATCTAGTTTAACTTGTATGTTCAGTTTATTTGAACAACATAATTGCACAGAACCTCAAATAGGGAGTGAGATCTTATTGGTTTGTGTAAGTTGGTGTGATACCATTATGCATGCCAGACTATTTTGGGCAGGAGATGAAAAAGTATTTGCAAAGCCCCATTAAAGGACTGGGGAGAGTATGGAAATATTGGGCTTCCCAACATAGGGAATTTCTGATATACTTGCAAGCATTAGGGACCACCAATTTAATAGGCCAAGCCCTCAGTCTTGGGGCTTGACCTTATGAATCATATTCCTGAAAAGGAGAAGCTAAGCCTACCTATAATTATGCCTGGGAGTCACCCCCAGAGAATCACTTTTGTTGCTCTGATGTGGCCTTACTCTCTAAGCCAATTCTGTAGATAGTCTCACTGTCTCCCCACTACATGAAGCATGAGTCCCAGGGGTGTGTATCTCCCTGGCAATGTGGAAGATGACTACAAGGGATGAGCCTGGCCCTGGCATCATAGGAATGAGAGGGTTTTCTTAGACCAAGAGGGGGAAGAGTAATGAATAAAAGTAAAGTTTCAGTGGCTGAGAAATTTCAAATAGGTTTGAGACATCACTCTGGAGGTTATTCTTATGAATTATAAAAATATCTCTTTTTAGTTTTTAGTATATTGGAATAGCTATAAGGAAATATCTGCAAGTGTTGAACTGTAATCCAGTAGCCTTGATTCTTGAAGATGATTGTATAACTGTATAGCTTTTACAGTGTGACTGTGTAATTGTGAAAACCTTGCAACTGACACTCCCTTTATGCAGTGTATTGACAGATGAGTAAGAAAATAAAGACAAAAATAAATAAATAATGGGGTGAGAGATGAGAGATATTGGATGTTTTGAGTGTTCTTTTTAATTTTTAATTTTATTCTTATTTTATTAATTTTTGGAGTGATGAAGGTGTTCAAGGGATGATTGTGGTGGTGAATGCACAACTATATGATGGTGCCATGATCCATTGATTGCACTTTGGATGGTTATCTGGTATGTGAATGTAAATCAGTGAAATTGCATGGAAAGAAAAAAAAAGATGCAAAAAATATATGACAACTATTTTTTTGCTAGTTATATCAGAGAGGAGGTCATAAAGGATTAGTCATGCAACTATAACATATAGCTATTTATTTGCCTACTTTACTCATTCATCATCTAATATTTGTTGGGTGCTTATTAGAAACCAGACATTGTGATAGTTTGGTGAAGAAAACCACATTTTAAATTATTATTGCTGTGAATGTCCACAGCAGCATTATTCATAACAGCCAAAAAGTATAAATATCAACCCAAATGTCAATCAATTGATAAATGGATAAACAAATTTAGGTATACCCTTACAATGGAATATTATTTGACTAAATTAAGTAAATGAAGTACTGATACAGGCTACAACATGGATGAAGCTTGAAAACATTACAGGAAGTGAAAGAAGTCTGACACAAAAGACCATATATTATGATTCCATTTGTAATAAATATCCAGAAATAAGAAATAAATAGAGTTGGAAAGTAGGTTAGTAGTTGCCATTGACTGGGGGTGGGAGAAGTTAGGTTGAAGATTGACTGCTAGTAGGTATGGGTTTCTGTTTGGAGTGATGAATATGTTCATAGATAGTGTTGATGGCTGCCCAATCATGTGATTATTCTAAAATACCACATAAGTATATACTTTAAAGTCTGAGTTTTATATGTGAATTATACCTCAATAAAAGCATTTTTTTTAAAATTACAATTAAATCATAGTAACATTTCCAAATGAAGAAGTGAAAAAAAGTTTCATAAATGGAAGGAAAAAAAAGAATATTATGAAGGAGTTGGAAGTGATTAAGTAGAGATTCTCTTTGAATTTCACTAGATTTCTTGTTTGACTGGAGAAGGAAGGTGTAGATGTAGTGTAGCTTTGAAGCATAACAAAAATAAATTATAGGTTAAAAAAGAATGAAGGTCTGATTCATGTGGCATCATGGATGGACCTTGAAGACATCATGTTGAGTGAAATAAGCCAGACACAAAAGGGCAGATACTGTGTGATCTCAATGATATGAAATAATTAGAGTAAGCAAACTCATAGAGTCAGAATCAAGAATGTGGTTTATCAGTGGCTGGGTAGAGGTGTAAGGAATGGAGACTTAATTCCTAAGTTGTACAGAATTTCTGTTTGGGTTAATTGTAAAGTTTTGGTAATTGATGGTGTTGATGGCACCACAATACTGTGACCGTAATTAAGTGTGCTGAATTATATATGTGAATGTGTTTAAAAGGGAAATTTTATGTTTCACATATGTTATTAGAATAAAAATTAAAAGAAAAAAATGTAGGACTGTACAACACAATGAACTCTATTGTAAATGATGGACTATAGTTAATGGGACAATTTAAAAAATGTTCTTACATGAATTATATCAAATGTATCCCACTAAGGCAAGGTGTTAATAATAGGGTGGTCTATGGTAACTCTGTATTTTATGTATTTTATATATGATATTTCTGCAAACCTACAACTCCTCCAACAAAAAATTATTAATTAAAATTCAATTGCAGATACCTTTCTTGGTATTGATCAATTTGGTGACAAATTGAAGAATTAAAAGCTTTAAAAAAATCAATTACAGTTACCTCTCCTGGTATTGATCAATTTGGTGACAAGAGTGAAGAATTAAAAGTTCAGTATTTGTGAACATTATTTTACTATTAACCAGGGAAAACATAATGCCTAATCTAATTAATCTCATGTTTGCATAACACAGAAGTGTGAAGGCAGGAGCTTCAGGGATTTAAGTCCCAAGTGTTACCAGGGAAAATAAAATGTCATCTGCTTATTGTTCAGCTGCCAGAGACAAGGACAGAAAGACCTGCGCAACTCAGGTAGGCTTATGAGTCTCCAAATTTAAAGAATATAGGGGAAAAAACTATTTTGGAAAACATATATGAGGGATTAGTAAATGAATCATTTCATACTTCCTTTCTCAGGTATAAAATAACAAATGCTGCAAAATACAAGACCAAAAAATATTTTCTTCTTAGAGCTGAAGGAATCTGATTGATTGTATTACTACCCACACATGAAAATAAGTTTTTAATTATTTTATTTAATCTAGGTTCATAAGAAAACTTTACCTCTTTTATCATTGTATAAGTGTATACCTGACTTTCAGATTTCATTTTCAGTTTTATTTCAAATATATTTGAGATGCATGTTACAAATATCAACTTGTGCAAATTCAACTCCATGTGGATCATATGTCATATTTACTTAAGTCTGAAAATAAAAATAAATCAGGCCATCAATCATATTCCAAATCTCATATATCAACATAGAGATTTTACATATCTACACAATCACACCACATACATAAATATAAAAATACACTTACAGAATAAATTGAACTCTATATATTTCAGAAACATTTATTGTCTCATCTTCCATATCTGTTTTTATTGGAAATGTCAACTTAAAATCCAAAGGGATGCAAATGTGTATGTTAAATATTGTTGTTTCCTTTTTTATTTTTTCAGCACTTCTCTGTCACTGATCAAGACACTTGTCCTTTGGCAGTAGACCACATTTCCAAATAGTAATGAATATTCTGGCAAAGCAGTAATAACTTTCTAGAGAAAAGCTCAATAAAACATATTTCTTATCTCACTGAATAATAAAGACAACAAACCCAAACCAGTTACATAATGGTTTTCTTTATTACTGTCAGTTATAGCCTCATAATTTCTAGAGCTACAGCACAATTATGTTAAACCCATCATGAATTTGGAAGAACACAATAATTGTTATAACTTTTTTTGGTTAATGTAAATATTTTCAAGCATATCAGATTATTGGTCCTCTATCTTGGATCCTTAGCTCTCTAACATGTGTGTTTTAAAACGATATTTTGACAATGGAATGAGTTCATAACTAATCCAATTAAACTCCCTGATATAAACAAGTGAAGGCCAAGAGAAACTGAGGAACATGAGGTGTCATGTATTGCACGAATGGCATGTAGATGTA
Organism: Choloepus didactylus; assembly: GCF_015220235.1. NCBI lineage: Eukaryota > Metazoa > Chordata > Mammalia > Pilosa > Megalonychidae > Choloepus > Choloepus didactylus. The sequence continues at coordinate 75,949,321 of NC_051322.1, forward strand.
GACCAAATTTTCTCAATTCTGATCACAGATAACTTTCACTATTATTAAATAGTTAAGAATACTTCTTTAGATGCTGGCACATGTCTGGGTAATATTCTGAGGATAAAGAAGAAAATTTACAGAGAAAAATAATGTCCTTATTTACAGATAATAGTTTATGGATGTCCAGAGAGTTAAACATGGATATACCATTTTCTTGATTATTTTTTCAACAGTGTAGTCAAGAGGAAAGTAGAATGGAAAGGGGAAATTGTTCCTCCTTGACTGAATTCCTTTTCTTGGGAATAACTACTAACTCTGACATCAAAGAGACCCTATTCACCATACTCCTAGTTGTTTATCTCACTAATATTCTGGCAACCCTTGGGATGATCATTTTAATTATAATGGATTCCAAACTTCACACACCGATGTACATTTTCCTCAGCCACCTCTTCTGTGACCTCTGTTATTCCACAGCAATTGAGCCCAAGATGCTGGTGGACTTCTTTGCCAGGAACAAATCAATTTCCTTTTTTGGATGTGCTTTGCAATTTTTAGTCTTCTGTATCTTTGCAGATGCTGAGTGTCTGCTGCTGGCAGTGATGGCCTTTGATAGGTACAAGGCCATTAGTGACCCCTTGCTCTATACAGTCAACATGTCCAGTAGGATGAGCTCCATACTCATGACTGGGGTTTACCTGATGGGAATGACTGATGCTCTGACACATACAATATTAGCATTCCACTTATGTTTCTGTGGGTCAAATGTGATTGATCATTTCTTCTCTGAATTGTCTCCTCTTTACCTCCTTTCATGTTCTGATGTACATGTCAATGAACTGGTATTATTCACCATTTTTAGCTTAATTGAGCTGACTAGCATTTCAATAGTTCTTGCATCTTATTATTATATCATCCTATCAGTTTTAAAGATCCACTCTGCTGAGGGGAGATTGAAGGCTTTCTCCACCTGCACTTCCCATCTGATTGCTGTAGCAATTTTCTAGGGAACTATGCTCTTCATATATTTCAGACCCAGCTCTTCCCATTCCTTAGATCAAGACAAAGTGACCTCTTTGTTTTACACCATTGTGATTCCCATATTAAACCCCCTGATTTATAGCCTAAGGAATAAAGATGTGAAAGAAGCTTTAGAAAGACTGAAAAATAAAAAGTGGTTTTAAATACTTATATTAAATAAATGTATATCTACGTGTATGTATGGGTATATATGTGTGTATTTATTTGTCCTTGTTTATTTCATAAGACGATATGAAAACACAAGAGAAACAAGTTGTATCAGATATTAATTTTTTGAAAAAGAGTGTCTGTACCAAATTACAGTCATAGCAAAATTTTACATTTCCCTAAATGGTCATATTTCATATATGCCCTGAATTTATATATATAATTCAGCCATAGTATAAAACTTGCCTGACACTTCATGTCATGCAGAATTTTTATTTGTTTAAACTTTCATTTGTGTACTGTTTCAATTACTCTAAAACGTATTGCATGTTTACTAAATATCTTTTGTACATTCAGGTGCTTAGTACTTCATGGTGAATCTAGCAGTTCTTATACTAATGTATAATCTAGTGGAAAAACAAACATTAATTAGGAAAGCTTTCTGAAATTTATAATAAACTGCAAATCATCATGAAATAAAAACACCAATAAAAATCCAAAACAAAATGTCTGACTTTGGTATGCAGGGAAGGAAGGCTTCCCCCAATGGAGTAATTTTGTTATAGTTCTAAAGGATGAGTCAAGATGCAAGTTGGGCAGAGGAAAGTATTCTAGGTAGAGGGAATGGCAGTTAGAGAGGACATGAAGAGAACAATAGCTTGACTTTAAAGGAGAAATAAAGTCCAACATGCTTAGATTATAAAGAACAAAGAGAAGAGCCTGAGGAAGGTACATCCTTGAATGGTAATTCTTAACTCCTCCATCACTTCTGCCAGAAAACACTACTTCTCTTCTTCTCCTTCTTGATCTATGTTAAATATTCGTTTTTGTAATCACAAACAACTGTTTCCTAGAGGTGTTTTTTATGATATTATTCTGTTTATTAAATCATTTTCTCCAACACGGGATTGTGAACATATTGTGTTCAAGAACTGAGTTATGAATTTCTGTTATCTAAAGAATCTGTCTCATGTCTTGGACACAAAATGGGGAATAAACATATAAGTAATAAAATTGACATTAATATTATTAAGTGTTTATTAAATGTTAGATAAAACAAATTTAACTTAAGGTCTAACATGTGCCTTGAGTATACTGTATAGCTTCTAAGTACATGTATTGCTGTTATTACTAGATGCAATGGATTTATAAAGGAATGCATACTAAGAATTCAGGAAAAAAGAGAATTCATCTATGCATTTTTTTGTATTCACCTACTTTATCTGCCTCAGTTCTAGCAATGCTAATGTACACTCCTAATTATATATTATAATTGCACAACTAAAGTCATTGAATTTCTTAGACTTGATAGCTGACATTTGAAAATGCACTGTGTGAAAACATTCCAGAATGGGAATAAAACCCAAGGACCTCTTGTGCTTTACAAGTTGGTGTTTGTTTGTGAAACACTGGGTCACATTAGGGAAAAGTATACAAGTAGAAAAAGCCTATGGGAATGCTTGTTTTAGAAAAAGAATTTAAGGTGTTCCTCCTCAACATATATTTTCATTTAATTCATACTGTGTTGGGATTGTTATTATCAGTCACAGTTTGGCAGAGAACTGTGTTCAAAATTGAGATAGTGACGTTCAAATAATGGAAGGACTTCAGTGGATTGCCACTAATTTGGAATATCTAAACATGACATCTAAATAACTTAATATGTTTCCATATGACAGTATATATAACTCCTTCTAAAGATCAATTTGATCTACAAATTGGCCCCTTTATCCACCTAGTGGATGTGAAATAGAGGCAAGAATATTTAAGCCCTATAAATAGATGACCAAAATTGGAATTGACTGCTTTGATTGAGTGTTTCCTCTCCCTTAAATGTGCAACTTGAGGTAGAATAACTGATTGTTGGGAATCATGTTTAGGAGTTTCATGACTCAAATAAGAGCTTGGGAAGATGGGATATAGGGACCCTTCTTCCTTGGAATGCTACACACATAGTGAGAACTAACATTGAAAGATTTTGATCTATCCTAACCTGTCTACATCATTCCTCACTGGACCCTGTTATTATTTGTTTCTCTACCTCATACTCTTCTCACACATCTACCAAATAATAATAGGAATTTTATTTTACAAACCTTATATTGCAAATATGTGTTTAGTGGTTTAATATAATAGACATGTTCCTTTATCTATTCCTTAAGACTTGTCACCGAAATCCCTAAACATAAGAATGGTATACTAATGGATCTTGGTATGTGTATAAAACAACAAATAAAAAGATACATAATGGTGATTTCCTGCTTAACCACATTTGTGAAAATAAAGAAGTAAGTTCAGTGACCCCATTAGTGGGAGGTAAGCATTAAAGCCAGAAGCAGAAATTTATCTCCCTTAAAGAAATCCCTCATTATAAATCTGCTATAAAACAGGGGCCCAATGTCACTCAAACCACTGTGCCCTTTAACAAATCACTCTTCCCTGCCAGACTTCAGTTCTCTGTGAAAGAGGGGATCAAATTCAATATCACTAAGGTCCTTTCCTGCTGCCATACTGTGTCTCTATGTTTACCTATGATTCTAATTCTATTTAAACCCATCCCACTATTGGAATGATTGTGGAAAAAATGAGTCTATAAAAAAAGGAAGGCACTGCATTTCTAAAAATTCAGTTTTATTGAGATATATGCATATACCATACAGTCATCCACAGTGTACAATCAGTTGTTCACAGTATGATCATATAGTTGTGAATTCATCACCACAATCAATTTTTGAACACTTCCATTACTCCAAAAAATATAAAAATCAGAATAAAAATAGAAATATAAAGGATACCCAAAATATCCCATCCCCCATCTCCCCTAAAATTCATTTCATTTTTGTCCCAATTTTTATACTCATCTGCCCAGTCACTGGATAAGAGAAGTATGAGCCACAAGGTTTTCACAATCACACAGTAACACCATGTAAGCTACATAGTTATACTATCATCTTCAAGCATAAAGGCTACTGGATTGCAGTTCAACAGCTTCAGCTATTTCCTTCTAGCTATTCCAACAGCCTAAAAACTAAAAAGGGACAGCTATATAATGCAAAAGAATACCCTCCAGAATGACCTCTTGACTCCATTTGAAATCTCTCAGCCACTGAAACTTCATTTTGTTCCATTTCTCTTTCCCCTATTGGTCAAGAAGTCTTTCTCAATCCCATGATGCTGGGTCCAGGCACATCCGTAGGAGTCATGTCTCATGTTGCCAGTGAAATTTAGAGCCCTGGGAGTCATGTCAGTGAGTTTACCTGCTGAGTGGGATTAGAGAGGGAGAGGCCACCTCTGAACAATGAAAGAGGTTTTCTGGGGGTGACAGGCACAATTATAAGTAGACTTAGCATCTCCTTTGCAGAAATAAGCTTCATAAGGACAAACCCCAAGATCAAGGGCTTGGTCTACTAAATTAGTCATCCACAATGCTTGTTAGAATATCAGTAATTCCCCAGGTGGAGAAGTTTAATATTTCCACATTTTCCCCCAGTTCTTCAATGAGGCTTTGGAAATACATTTTTATTCTCTGCCCAAATTACTTTGGGATGTATCAAGGCTTCACACTAACCAGTACAAACTAACCAGATCTCACTCCCTATTCAAAATTCCATGTAATTATGGTATTTTGGATAAACTGATGATACAAGTTATATTATATAGTGAAGGCATTGCATTTTAAGGCTGATTTGACCTGATATAACAATGGCAATGATATCAGTGAGATGGCAGGATTATCATAAGGCCATATACTTTTAAACAAAACACTTTAACTGGCTTCTTATTCACATTCCAACTTCCATAGACATGTCACAGAACTGAATATCCAACCTTGTATGTACTCAAGTAAATAAAAAGTAAAACCTCAGTGTAGTACCATGACTCACCTACAGAATGGCTAAAATGATAAACAGAACTATCAAGTATTGGTGAGTGTGTGGAACAACCATATCCATCACTCATTGGTAGAACGAATAAAAATTATCATCCCTATTTGGAAAGCTATACAGAATTGTCTGCTATAGTTGAACATACTTACAACACAGAAAAAATCCAAAACTTGAATTCCTAGTTTTATCCAAGACAATAAGTGACTATCCGCCAAAGACATAGAAAAATATTCACAGCAGCATTATTTACAGTAACATAAATCTGAAAAAAACTCAAGTTTCTATCAATTCATTAGATCCAAGTTGAGGATTTTTTTAAGTGTAGTTAATAATATTTTAGACTTTGTAGGCCATAAATCTTCTGTCATAAGCATTCAGGTTTCTACTTGCATTGCAACAACCAGAGCCAGTATAAAAATGAATCGGGATGATTGTGTTCCAATAAATTTTTAATGGCAATATTTGTAAATCACTGTTCTGGATAAAATGGATAATATATTGTTGTGATATATTGGACTACTATACAGTAGTGAGAATGAAGAATAATCACAATAAACAGCAACATGGAAGAATGTCATAATCATAAGCTTTAGTGAAAAAATTCAACCATAGTTATATACAAACACTATGACCTCATTTACACATGGTTAAAATTATACAAACTAATCTCTTATATTGGATGTCAAGTTGTGATGGGTTTGTGGATGATTTCTGAGATTCTTAGTGATGCCCTGTCTTATACTGTGGGTTCTGGGTGAATGGATAATTTCATTTCTGAAAAATAACTTCACACATACTAACTATATGATTGTTTTCTTAATGCTTTCGAAAAACAAAATCTATTCATTATCATATTATAAGCAACTCTGATTCCATTAATATTTTTTCAATCTCTAATAGTTTCTTATATACAATAAGTATTCAACTACTTTTGTAAACTTAATGAAGGAAACAACTTTCATGGAATATATCAACCAATACACATTCTTTATGTTACTCAAAAAGTGCTTCCTTTCTTGTAGACCAAAAATGTCTTTATCAACACATGGACACTTCTAGTCATTCAGCATTATCAGTGAGACTAAAAGTACTTTGTTATAAGTGTCCTGCAATGAACTCATGTTTCCCAACAGTTTCCTAACATGTTTCCTAGCATGTTTCCTAGCATTCCAGGCCTCAGGGCCAGGCAATGATTTTCTGAAGAAGGTGGTCTTGTATATAGACAGTTGACTGCATAGTATTATTTTAGTGGCAGAAGGGTCATCTGGAAAACTTTATATCTAGACATAGGTTTCTCATGTCCTGGCCTGTGATATCTAAATTCCTCCTAAAGATATTGATTTCAATTATAAGAATGCCATTATGAAGTAAAACACAAATCCCTTTAGTAAGCCAATTATGATATACAATTTGTAAACATGTAGTACCTATGCAAGACTAGGTTATAATTGGGAAAGTGGGAGGGAAGTGAGACTATGTGCTCTGTAGGAATGGAAGGAACATATGTGCAATGAAAAAGAGATTAACATCATCAAATAGAGTCCAATGAGTTTCATCAGATGCCTCCTTGGACTGGAGCAGGGGGGATAGATTCAGGGTAACTGAGAAGCATAACTTTAAAATCAGTTATGTTCCCTTCCTAACATTGATTAATTTGGCAACAAGAGTGAAGAATTAAAAAGTTCAGTCTTTGCAAAAGTAGTTGCAAAATTCCCAGGGGAAAATAGAGAAAAAGTTCTCATGTTTACATAGCACAGTAGAGTGAAGGTAGAGGCTTTAGGGACTTAAGTTCCAAGAGACATTAGATAAAATAAACATGTTCTGCCTATTGTTCACCTCCCAGGGGAACGGACATAAAGACTTGCCCATGTAAGGTAGGTTTCTGAGTTGTCAAATTTAAATAGAGAAAAACAACTAATTTTATTTTTAGAACAATGAAGAATCAAATATTTTTGAATGTTCAAGCAACATCATTTTATGTCAACTTACTCTTTAGATTAATTCTCAAATCTAATTTGACTGACCTACTTTGTATAAAGTATAGATTTTATTTATTTATATTTTAACCAAGATTTTTTAAGTAAGCAATTATCTTTACCACAATGCAATTGTAAATTAATTTTTGTTAGTAGTTTAATTTATTCTAGTTTTATGCCAATAATAACTAAGATACCACTTTCTGGAAACAATATGTGTTAATACATATAAATTCGAGCCCTTATTGGCCACATACCATAGCACTTAATTCCAGAAAAAAATAAAATCAGAACAAAACCTGCATTCAGGCACACTCATGCAAACACGTGAAACACACACATGATGTCAAGCACATTTACATGAAAAACAATAATTTATCCACAAAATACATATTGTTACTCTTATCATTGTCACTTTAATGTAAAAGTCCATTTAAAGTACAAAGACATGCAAATGTTTGTGTTAAATTCTGTGGTTCCCACTTCTTTGTAGCATGTTTGGTTCCTTAAATGACTTCATCAGGTCAGTCATACAAGTGGGTTAAAAATGTGGAAAAGAAGTGATGAAGTGTGATAGATAAGTTCAATAAAATATTACAGGAAACACTAAAGACACCATACACCAACACTAACATAACTACTTTATTTATAAATTATATGCAATATCATTAATTCAATGATATGCTCTTTGTTGCTGAAACTTTAAAACCCATCATTTTTCTTGAAGAATGCAATAAATGTGGACACATTTTTGTCCACGTGGGTTTTTATTTCCAAATTCCTGAGATATTTAGTGCCGTATCTTCTAATCTTGTCTATCTAACTTTGGTGTTTCCTCAGTTCAGTGAAATTTACTGTCTATAATAAGGCAATAGAAGTTAAGACATCATATCTCATGAATGACCTGTAGATTTAGAATCAAAGTTTCTCAAATTTTGTCACAGATTTTTTTTTTTTTTTTTTTTTTGATTTTTCAATGAGAAAAGAATGCCTCCTTAGAAGTGACAGCTGTCTGGATATTTTCTGAGGATAAAAGAATGTTTTCAGAACCAAATCACTATATGCTTTACAGGTAACAGTTTGTGGATATAAAAAGTTAAATGTGAATCTACTATTTTCTTCATTAATTTTGCAACAATTTAGAACAAGAACAAAGAAGAATGGACAGGGAAAATTTCTCTTCCTTGACTGAATTCCTTTTATTGGGAATAACTACTAACTTTGAGATCAAAGTGACTCCTCATCTTACTTCTAGCTGTTTATCTCATTAATATTCTGGCAAATCTTGGAATGATCATTTTAATTAGAATGGATTCCCAGCTTTACACACCATGGTTCTTTTTCCTCAGCCACCTCTCCTTGTGATGTCTGCTATTCCACAGCAATTGGGCCCAAAATGCTGGTAGATCTCTTTGCAAGAACAAATCAATTTCCTTTCTCAGTTGTGCCCTGCAATTCTTCATCTTCCCTGTCTTTGCAGATTCTGAATGTTTGCTGCTGGCAGTGATGGTCTTTGATAGGTACAGGGCCATTAGCAACCCTTTGCTCTATACAGTCATTATGTCCAACAGGGTGTGCTCCATGCTCATGGCTGGGGTTTACCTGGTGGGAATGATGGATGCTTTGACACATACAACATTAACATTCCACTTATGTTTCCGTGGACCAATTGAGATTGATCATTTCTTCTATGATTTGTCTCCTCTGCACCTCCTTTCATGTTCTGATATACAGGTCAATGAACTGGTATTATTCATCGCTTTTGGCTTCATTGAACTGAGTAGCATTTCAGTAGTTCTTGCATCTTATTGTTATATCATCCTATCGGTTTTAAAGATTCACTCTGCAGAGGGGAGATTCAAAGATTTATCCACCTGCACTTTCCACTTCACTGCTATTGCAATTTTCCAGGGAACTATGCTCTTCATGCATTTGTGGCCCAGTTCTTCCTATTCCTTAGATCAAGTTAAATGACCTCATTGTTTTACATCATTGTGATTCCCTCATTAAATCCTCTGATTTACAGCCTACAGAGCAAAGATGTGAAAAAGGCCCTGGAAAGAGTGAAAAACAAAAAGTGGTTTTAAATATTAATCAAACATATTATGTATATGTTATGTATATATATAGCTATGGTAATTATATTCATGAAGTCAAATAATAATATATGTGAAAAACAGTTGTCTCAAATACTCATTAAAAAATCCTGTTTGTATAAAATTCCAATATATTGAGATTAACATTAAATCATAACTGATGATTTTTTAACAGTCAGAAAGAAGATATTTTAGACTTTGCAAGCTATAAAGTCTCTTTCACAAGCACTCAAGCCTGTCTTTGAATCACAACAACCAGATACAAAATATAAATGAATGGGGTGACTGTATTCCAATAAAATTTTATGGGCCATAGTTAGCTGATTCCAGCTCTACACTGAATAAACAACAAATGGTATGTTTTACATTGGACTTCTACACAGCATTGAAAATGAAGAACAAACAAACAACAAACAAAACATGGAAGAAACCCAAAAACATAAACTTTAGCAAAAGAAGCCAGGCATGATTTTATGTAAAAATTATGATTTTACTTCCACATATTTCAATAATATATAAATTAATCTCTTATATTTGATGTCAATTTGTGGCAGGGTATGTGGATGATTCCTGAGATGCTTACTAATGTCCTGTTTTATGCTCTGGGTGCTGTGTGTAGATATTTTCATTTATGAAAATTTAATTAATGTATACTAATTTTATGACCATTTTTCTAAAATGTTTTCCAAAAACAAAGTCTATTAACTATCATAATGGGAGCAACTGCAAGATTTCAATGTTATTTTTAAATCTCTAGTAGTTCCTTATATATAATAAATATTTTGACATAATTTTAAATGTAATGTAGGAAATAATTCATAGAATATATCAATTAATAATTATACCTTACATTAGTCACAATGTGCTGCCTCACTTGTAGAACAAAAATGTCTTTATCAACAATTGAATACTTCTAGTTGTTCTCCAGAAACAATGTACTTCATAGCTAGTATTGTACAATGATCTCATATCAGTTCATGTCTAAGGGCTAGACAATGATTATCAGAAGATAGTGAACTTGTATGTAGACCATTGTCTACATAGTATTATTTTAGTGGAAGCAGAGTAATACAGAAAGCCTTAAACATAGACATGTATTTCTAATATTCTTGCCTCTGTTCCCTAAAATTCCTTCTAAAGATATTGATTTTAATTATGAGTGTCATTCTGATTTACAACACAAATCCTTTTGGAAAGACAATTAGGTTATATAGTTTGTAATAACAATGTAGCTGTGCAAAACTCAGGTTTTAATAGGGAAAGCTGGAGGGAAATTAGACAATGAGATCTGTGTTTAGGGAGCCTAGTCTGGGTCCACCTAAGCTGAGTGTACCCTGAAGGGATTTGACACCCCTGGAAACAGAAAAGCAACTGAAGGGAAAATGAATTTGGAAAGGAATCAAAAGGGATTGAGCAAGTATGACTCCACATTCTCCAAAGTAGCAGATAATGGTAGTAAAACTGTCGAGTAACACAGATGCATTAGCTTCTTCTGGTTACCTGGTGGACAACTTTTAGCAATAACTTAGGTGGTTTGAAAATGTTACATTTCAGTATTTTGATCATTACATAAAGAATGACAATGGAATATGAAAAGGAGTTAAAATTGTCACCTCAATCATTTCACTCACATTTAAAAATATACTAGTTTCATTGATTTTAGTCTGCCAAGTCTCCTAACTTTATAGAAATCAAGGTAAACAACAATAGTAAAACCATATTCAGGATTACTCCCAAGTAGCATTTTAAAAGAAACAAGAAAAGATCTTCAGTGTTGGAGTGCATAAAATGATATATGCCTAATACCTCGTCTTTTATTTTGCACACAAATTTTGTATTGACTGGTTTAGGTGGATTAAGAAATAGATTTTACACGGTGTGGTTTGACTTGTACATTATCTTGATGTGTAAATCTTGAGTAGTTGTTTAAAGAACACATAACAATCTCTGTCTATATATGGAAATGATTCACACCTTATAAAATGCCACCCCATACTTGACACTCCAAACCTGAGCAGTAGAGAGAACATCCTCCTAGGCTGCCAGTTTGCACAACTTCAGGAGACATGATTTTCCTTATTTTTTATCTGTTCCCTGGAATTGTGAAACGATGTCCAACCATGTCACTTACTCTTCATACCAATTTTAACAATGTTTAACTGTTAATGGAAATACATAAAGCAACCTGCCACCAATATGGCAAACCTTACTATATGCTTGTCTCTGCCCTCAATCATCAACTTTGGAATACTGCTTTTGTTTAGACATAGTACATGGACAACTTCTATGTTCATTTAGAAATGCCCAAACCTGGGAAGAACTAATTTTGAAAATCCAGAGAAGACTTTAATGGAAACATACGTGAGCCTTCCTTTATTTAACCAATTGTTTCTTTAAGATGGATTTGTATTTAGGAACTTATTGAAGGCAAGGGCTTTGCAATCCAAAAAGAAACTAATGTTGTGAGACTGCAAATGTTATAAATACACCTGAATAATGAGGTTTCTAATTAAAACTTAGAATGTATGAGATAATATTTGAAATACATTATAATTTATGATAAATTAGGTTATACATAATTTATGGTAAATTAGGTTATATATGAAAAATGCCTTTGTTGAGAACTCCAAAATGGTCCTATTTAAAGTCAATAATTTTCTCCCTCAAATCAATTTCTAAAGACTTATGTTAAAGAAGCACCTGCAAATGTTATTTCTATATAAATTTTATTTACTTTAGATTTTCTTATGATATAAGCAACTTGTTAAAAAACATAGATGAATTGAATAAATTAATGTACATCAATAGGAACAATGAAATTATTTCTTAGATTTTATACTTAATTTTATATTTGACATCTTCACAATTGTAAACATTAAAAATCTGATACAAATACAAGAAAGCACAGTTATCTGCAGTCAGTATTATTATATCAGATTTTGCAATCTTTATAAAAAACTTTTTATTGTCTCAATGTGTTAATGGTAGTACATGTTCTTGTGTATGTGTGCTTTGGAATTAAAACAAGATGCCTATACTGAGATTGGTGAAGCAGAAGTATAAATATTGTTTGACAGGAGATCATGTAGCTATTTTTGCAGGTATAATATTAGACATTTGTTACATAGGAAAAAATAATAATGTGAAAAAGTCTGTACTTATTTCTCAATCACCCACCTGTATGGAATATCAGAAGATAAACCAGAGAATAAAGAGTTGAACACCAAGATACCAGACACAGAAATAGTTATGCCATCTATATCAGTCAAGGGACAATTGTGATAGTGCATGTGGATGTATCTGCATCAAAGAAATGTCACTAGATACGGATCAGGTACTAATATGTGTTTGTTGCCTTGATTTATGTTTTAAATTTCTTTAAGCATGTTTTCCCTTTTTGAGTAAAATCATGTTTGAAAAAACAAAAAATGGTATGGCACTTTTTATAAACTTTCATTTCAATAACATATGTAGTGATTTGAAGCTTTATGTACCCCAGAAAAATGTTCTTAAATCTAATCCATTCCTCTGGGTTTAAACCCATTGGAAGTAGGACCTTTTGATGAGGCTAAGTCAGTAAAGGTGTAACCCAAGTCATTCCAGGTGAGTCTTAATCCTATTATTTTAATCCTATTACTGGAGTGCTTTATAAACAAGATGGAGGGAGAGAGTGAGAGAGAGAGAGAGAGAGAGAGAGAGAGAGAGAGAGAGAGAGAGAGAGAAGAGAGAGAGCGAGCCACAGGAAGCAAGAAGCTGAAATCAACAAAACTCTCAAAGAGAAGGGAGAGACCAGGAAACACTGCCATGCACCTTGCCATGTGTCAGAGGAGACAGAATTTCTGGCACCCAGTCTTTGGGAAGAAAGCATCGCCTTGATGATGCCTTGATTTGGAATTCTTCCTGGACTCTAATAGTAAGCGAATACATTTCCATTGTTAATCTGAACCATTTCCTATAATTTGCTTGGCACAAACTAGGAAACTAAAACAATCAACATCCTTGTGTGACTGTAGACCATGCGAGTTCTAGTAAATCAGGCTGAGGGAGGCACACAGTCAAGCACACTCCCTTTCTTACCTTCTTGTTACCTGCTCTACTAGTACCCTTGTAATTAAGTCTAAAACATTATTCATAATCTCCCCCATCAACAGCACCTCTCCTTGAGAGACATGGTTAGTCCCAACATATTTCTCTTTGTCACTTTAGCCTATTGTTTATAGAGATCTTCCCCATATTCTAGAGCAACTTTGACTGTTCCTACTTCAGTGGTTACCTAATCACAGAGTATGTCCATGTGCTAATGAGACACAGGGTTGTTTACTGAAGCTGGATATGACCTGAGGGGTAAATGGGGAAACAGGGAGTATTTTATCCAGGAACCTGCCATAGCACTGCCTCTTCCACAATTTTGAATGATACAGATCTTTCTGTACAATTGAAAAAAAAAATCATGTTAGAAGACATGTCTTATATGGAACAACTAATTGTAAGGACTGTGAATTTCAAATCTTTGGATGTTAATTTGTTAATCTACAAAACCAAAATTGAAAAGATTATCATGAGGGCTATAAAGATCAGTGTATAAATAATGTTATTTAAGTTGGATGATGTGCTGCAAACTCTGAACATTGTTATACAAATATCATGTATTTTTATCACTATGATTTCACAGATTTGCTTAAATTGTATATATTTAATAGTCAGTTTAGTTAAAGCAATCTTGGCATATTTAGGAGCATAATCTAGGTTAATCTTATTATGCTTACCTCTTCAAGGTGTCCTGATTAGGTTTCAAGTCATGAGAAAATTCTCTACAGCTCCTGGGTTCCTCTTCTGCACTCTTGGTTCCAACTTCTGAGTGTTTCTTCCTTTTTCATGAAGGGTAGAATGTATTTGGTGCTGAGCAGTTTTATCCATCAGCTTCCTACATTAGAATTTTAGAAGCCCAAGAGCTTCTTCTCTTTTTGTGTTTTCAACTTTCCATTTTATTCCAAACTGACGCTGTTTTTGCTATTAAGATTTTATCATAACACCTTAGGTCTTCAATGAGTTTCATTGGATTTCCTGCCATTAGAAAAAGTCCATCCAAAAACCTCTTCAAGATAAGCCCTTCTTTACATTGGGTTCCTGCAGAGAGGGCTACAGGACAAAGCCATTAAGCTTCCTTCATATGTAGTACTCTATTGAGGGATCTGTGATACAACCTTGATCTCTTTAAAAGGTCTTTGTGTAAATAAAATGCTTATTCCTTGTTTTTCTGATGTTTTAACAATAGATTTTACAGTCACACCCTTAACTTTGTCACTAGACCACATAGTCTTGAGGGTCTGTAGAAAACATGTATTTGTTTTAGAGTCTTTTGCTGTCTGGTAAGGCTAAGAATTTTCCAGAACTCCAAGTTGTGTTCCTTTTTGTTTACCAGTTCTTCTCTCATTCTATCTCTCCTTAAATCATGCAATAAGCAGTAACAAGACACATCAGACACTTTGCTTAGAATATGCTTAGCTACAGATGCTGGTTTGTTGTAAAGAAAATTTGACTTTTTATATAACCACAGAGGAAAATTTTGGAGAATTATGGAAGATTTTGCCCTTACATAAGAAGGATAACTCTTCTTCCAGTCTTCAATAACAATTTTCTCACTTCCTTTTGAGTTTTCATGAGCATTGTGCTCCAATTCCAGATTTTTAATTACAAAGTGACTAAAGCAATTTATAATTATTCTATCATGTTCTACAAAATCCTTCAATCTTCTAATTCCTGCTTCCAAATCCATTTCCAAATATTTAAGTATTTGTTCTTGAAACACCTCAATTCCCATACCAAAGTCTGATTTTATTACCTAATGCTGTGTAATAAATCATCACAAACTTAGCAGTTTAAAACAACACTCATTATCTCATATTCGAGATCAGGCATGGATTAACACTCATTCTCTCATATTTGGGTCAGGCATGGAATAATTGTGCCTTTTGTTTCAGAGTTTCTCACATGGCTATAATTTAGGCCTAAACCAAGTATGGGGATGTTATCTAAAGACCTTACTGGAGAAGGATCCACTTCTAAATTCAGTGGTTACTGAAATAATTTAATTCTTCAAGCATTGTTTGATTCAGGGCCTGGTTTCTAATTCACTTTTGATTTCCTCAATTCCTTGCCACAGGGACCTGTTCACAATATTTATTTTAAAAATTTCTTCATTAGCATTTTGCTAATCTCAAGTTTGGTGGAAAAGGATTTGCAGTGAAGACTTCTGTTTAAAACATTGCAAAAGTATCACAAAAGAACTATATTAAAACTTTATTTGATTATTTTTCAAAATTTAAACTCCTACTTTGAGTAGTATAAAAGTATAATACAAAGATATTGAAAAGCAAAGCTAAATAATATTCATTTTTTCCCATCTTCATTTCCATCCGTTAATCAGCAAGTTGTGTAATGTCCTTTTGAGGCAGGAAACAATGGAGCATGAAGACTGTGGTCCCTGGTCTTCTATTCAGCTTTGAAAGAGTTAATGCAAATCTTCAAGCTTCTGCTGCAGTCTTCATGGGACCAAAATTTCCCCTAAAGCTCTGAAGCCTCCCCAAACAATAAAAGCTCATAAAATCATGGGCCAAAAGCAAAATCTTAATTAATGACAAATAACATTGGGTCATAAAGATTGTTAAACATCCATCCATAGACAAATTTTTGATACACAATGGCAGGTCACCGGGCCTGATAGCCCTCCTTCTAGAACAAAGGAGTCACCTAGTTAATCCAAACCATGGTTAAAACAAACCTTGTAAGCCCTTGGTATTCAAAGATTGCTGTGGAAACCTGCCACTGAAGTGGGGTCCCTTTCTCTTAATCCTAAAACATCTAAAAAGCAACAGCGTTGTGTAAAGGGCATTAGGCCATGGGGAGGGGGGAGTGAGGCTGGGCCTGTACCAGTTAAGGAAGCAAAACTTTACTGTTTAGGGGAGGCAAAGCTGTGGTTGCACGCATCAGCCAAGCGTAACTCTTCTAACAATAACTGCTCCAGGTCCAAGTGAAACTTTTTGTAACTCTTTTATAATCAATAGCTGCTCCAGCTCCAAATGAAACTCTTTGTGAAATTGTTTTTGTGAAAATGTTTTTTATGATCAAGAGCTAAGCTGCCAACTCTGCTTCTGTTAGAATAGCTTGCTTGCTTGCATTTCTAGGATACAGTTTCTGCCTATATAAGGCACCAGTGCACACAGGTGGGGGCTGCTTGCTGAACTCCCTGCGTGGAGTGAGAGTCAGCAGCCGCCTGCTAGCTGGCTAATAAAAGGCTCTTTAAATTCTGTTTGGCTGTCTAGTACTTTGACTCGCAGGCACCGTAACACCACCTGCAAAACTTTCCTATATAACATGCTAACACACTGCCAAACACTGCTTGCTTCTCCTTTGAACATGTCCATGTTATATCTTTATCATGTATTCTTTCTCTTTTTCTTTAATATACTTTACTACTTATTCCTACAGGCCCCTCTAGTCTTTGAATTCTTTCTGCAGCAAGAGTCCTGAAACTGGAATGGGGTTCTGCCTGGCACTATTGCCAACAAGGCACCAGATACACTTTCAGTTAATTTTCCTTGTATTTCAGTTGGCTAAAGCTTCCAGAATGCAATATACCAGAAATAGATTGGCTTTTACAATGAAGTTATTAATTTACAATTTCCATTTCTTAGGCCATGAAAATGTCCCAATTAAGGCATCAACAGGATGATACCTGGACTCTGAAGACAGGCTACCGGCATCCAAGACTCCTCTAGCACATAAGAAGGCACATGGTGCCTGCTCCTTGGTTTCACTGCTTTCAGCTTTTCTTTCCAGTGGCCTCCTCTCTGAGCTTCTGTGGGTCCATTCTTAGCTTCTTCAGGGCTTTTCTCTCTAAACTCTTTTGACTTTTTCTCTCCTTTATGTTCGTATAAAGGACTCCAATAAAAGGATAAAGACCCACCTTGAATGGGGTGGGTCACATCTCAACTGATAACCTAACCAAATGTTCCCGCTTACAATAGGTCTGTACCCACAGGAAAGGATTAAAAGATCATGGCCTTTTCTGGAGTACATAACACCTTCAAACCAGCACACCTTGCCTGCATGAACATAAAACCATTCAACCATATATAAAAACATTACCTTTATTTCAGAAAAGGAGAATTAAATAATGGATATTATTATGTAATTTTGTTTTCTTATAAAGCATGTGTCTTAAATATTCCTATGTCAGAAGATAGAAATCCATCTTTAAAAATAACAATGTAAGTACACAAAGGAAAATACACACATTCATATGTATTATTTTTAAAATAAGATTGTATTTAGTAGGGAATTTTATTTGATTTGATTTGTGGATTCTTTTCCCCTCTCCTCTTTTCATTTCAAAACCTTATGTTCAATATGCTACATCCTTCCAATTAAGACACACCCCAGAGCACCCATTTTAACAGCTTGCTACTTATCATTTATTTTTTCCTCCATTATGCTCTGCTTATCACTAAGAGTAGTCATTATTTGCTTTCCAGAAATTAGAACATTTATACATGTTTGCATGTTAATCTTCTCAATCAAGCATAGCATTTTGCAAATCCTTCCATGTCAATAAGAAGAACATAAATATGTTCCATTTAATGACTATATAATATTCCACATTATGGTTCTGTCTTTATCCAGTCTTCTATTTCCCTCTTGATTGGCATTCTTTTTATTTCCAGTTTTTGGTCACTATGAACAATGCTTAAGTATATATTTTTTATAAGCATAACTTAGAGGTGAATTACAGAAGTGACATGAAGTTAGTTCTTCCACACTCTATTCATCAAAGCAGTCAGGCACCAGTCCAAATACAAAGCAAGGGGGAAAGACACCATTTCTCCATAGGATAAAAGGCATAAAAATTGCCACCAGGTTTAATCTGCTACAACTACCATCAGCAAATTTTAGAATCTGGAAATTTCTTGTTTCCAGATTCTTTTTTTAATAACTATTTGCTTCTTCATTTCAAGTAAATACCTAGGTGTGCTTATGTGTATGAATTTTTATTATATTTCACATACACTCAAACAGCAAAGTTTTACTGATTGAAGAAGTATGCAAAAATCAGATTATGAAATCAAGGGTGGATGGAAGTTTATAACAGTCATGTCAGTGTGAAGGTGTGGTCAGGTCAGATTCCTGCTGAGGTAGCCAAGTCAAACCAGGGACCAAGACAATGGGCAAAGGTTTAGCAAGAATAGAGGATTACCTTGGAGCTGTTGAGGCAAATTTGGAGAGGAATGAAAGTTATACTTTTAGTACATAACCTTTTAGGAGAAATGTGGATGTTAAAGATACTTCTGATGAGGGCTTAGAAAGAAATGATTCATGTGTTATTGGAAATTGGAAGAAAGGTGATATTTGCTACCAAGTGGGAGAGAACATGGTGAAATTGTGTTCTGATATGGATTGAAAAGGAAACCTTAAAGTGATGAACCTGGATATTTAGTTGAGCAGATTTCCAAGATAAGTTCAGAAGGTGCACCATGAGGTTTTCTTGCAGCTTATAGTAAAATGCAACAAGAAAGAGATATGCTGAGAACTGAACTCTTAATCCCAAAGCAAAGAGAAATTGATGATTTGGAAATTTCTGAGCCTATTCTGCAGTGCGCTCTGACACTAGGACAAGAAGCAACTCTATCAGGGACTTTCCTGACCTCTTGGGAAGCTAGTCTCCAGAAGACATGGCTCCATATCAAGGTTTAACTGAACAACACATTACCAAATAGACTGTGGCTGAACATGGATCCAGTCAGCTATTACAATAGAAGTCAATATTGGTGGTGCAGTTATTCAGAAAGGATATGTGGAAAGTCCTTTGGTCTGAGGATTTGAATCCCTGTGAATGTCACACAAACCCAAGAAGGTTTTATAAATTTGTATCAGAAGAACCAATGATATACTGGACTGAATTGAAGGAAGGACTTCAAGGACAAAACTATGGAAGCCAAGATCTTGAACAAAGATTTCCTCAAGCCAAGACAGAGGGCTCACCATTGTGCATGGAAAGAGCAGGTCTGCTACTGCACTCAAAAGGGACTTGAAGGGGTCAGGTCTTGTACTGCATTGGTCAGAGAGACTGCTGCTACCCCAAAGTCCAAATATGATAGAACCTGTGCTCCAACATTTGCAGATAGCATGGCTCCCATCCCAATGCTTAGAGAGCACGGGGCCAGTGTGTACTGGCATTTGCAGAGACTGCCCACCTTCCCAGTGCTTCTTCAGGGAGAGTATGATGGCTGCAGAAGTTATTAGAAGGGATGGGGCAGCTACTTCATTGTGTCTAGAGATAAAACATGGATCCATAGGTGACTAGCAGACCTGGAAATCTAACAGAGCTTCCCTTCTGGGTTTTGGACTGATTTGGGAACTGTGACCCTTGTTTCCCTTCAATTTCTCCCTTCTGGAATGGGAATATCTTTCCCATGCCTGTCCCACCATTTCATATTGGAAGCAGATAACTTATTATCTAGGATACACAGGTCCACAGAGGGGAATTTTGCCCTAGAATGAAACTCACCTATCCAATTTGATGAGACTTTGTACTTAGCATTGTTACTAAAATGACTTAAGTCTTTTGGGATGTTTCAATGGAATGAATGCATTTTGCTGTGAGAAGAAAACATCCTTTTTGGTCCAGAAGAATAAGTTCTTGATCTTGGTCCTCATTCTGGTGGGTGTGGACCCATTGCAAATAATATCTCTTAAAGATGTTACTTCTGGTAAAGTGTGGCTCCACTGAATTGCATTCATCTTTATCCAGAATACTAGATTATTTCATAGGCAGAATGAGAGTCAAACACATATAGAAGCCAGAAAAGGCTGTCATGTGCATTGTCATATGACACAAAAGCCAAGGGCCAAGTTCTGCCTGCAGGCAGCACCAGAATGCCAGTCTTTTGTGCTGAAACCATCACTCTGCTAACACTCAATTTTGGACTTCTTCTACCCCCAAAATCATGAGCCTACAAATTCCCATTATTTAAGAAATCCTTTTTATGGTATTTATTTTAGAAGCTGGGAAATTAAAACAATGGTTTATAATATACATTTATAAAATCATTGAATTGAGGATGGATTATACACGACTGGAAAAAGGCAATCAGACCCACTTAAGGAAAAAAGTTGCATTTAAGATAGCCATTGAAGAATTGTCATGTTTCTAAATGGGGAAATCAAGTACCCTATTTCAGAAATGGAAGAAACAGGATGAACAATGAAGAGGAGATCAGTCGTTATAGAGAATCTAGTGAGTTCCTTCAGATGTCTCCTAGGACTGGAGGATGAGGGTATAGACTCAGGGTAGCTAAGAATTGTAGCACTAAAATCAGTTCTGGGAAGGGCAAGATGGTGGAGTGGTGAGTTGTGGGATTTAGTTTCTCCTCCAGGGCAGTTGGTAGCAAGCCAGGGCAGTTGGTAGAAAGCCAGGACTGGACACCACAGAGGAATTTGAGTTTGGACATAATTCATTCAACACTCATGAATGCATGGAACAGTAGAGATCAGTGAAATCTGTAAGTTCTTGTGGCCAGGGGGCCAGTGCTCCTCCCTGCCAGGCAAAATACCATGGTAGGAAGGGCCATCAGTTCTGGAAGCCAGGAGGGAGAACTGCAGTCATACCACTGATTAACAAACTGAGACTCAGGAACAAAAACTCCAACCAAAGATAAACTGAGACCTGACACTGGAAAATCTGGGAGCAGTCAGCCCAGTGGAGAGTACATAGGACTAGCAAAAACAGCATATAAATAAAATAAAATAAAATAAAATAAAATAAAAACTTTTTTGGAGTACAGGTGAACATAATATGGAGTAGGACAGGGCTCAAACCAAATAAGGCACATATGCAAATCCAGGAGGCAAGGGCCCTTATCTGAAAAGCTGGTTTCTCTGCTTTCTTGATTGTTTCTTAATTGTCCCTCAACAATGTGTCTTTTAGGATTTCAATATCCCATCAGATCTGCAAGGACTGGAAGTAGTTCATACTGGTCCCTTCTTTTTCTTTTACTGTTTAATTTTTTTAAACTTTTTCTCTTTTTCTAAAACAGTTATTCTAAGAAGCCCATTACAGAAAGCCTCAAAGACTTGCAATTTGGGCCCAGGCAAGAGCAAAGCTAAGATAGCACTGAGAGATAAAGCAATAAGTATAGTTGCAGAGAAAGTATGTGACTATACAGGGGACCATTGATTGTTTATTTAGGATGGAATGGATGGTATGTGAAGAAAACCATCTTAAAAAAATGGGTTGATGATGAAACATTGAGGGCAATATACTGAGTGAAATTAGCCAGACACATAAGGACAAGTATTGCAGGGTCTCACTGACAGGAAGTAATTATAATATGTAAACTC
This sequence comes from Choloepus didactylus, assembly GCF_015220235.1. Classification (NCBI taxonomy): domain Eukaryota; kingdom Metazoa; phylum Chordata; class Mammalia; order Pilosa; family Megalonychidae; genus Choloepus; species Choloepus didactylus. The sequence continues at coordinate 75,970,846 of NC_051322.1, forward strand.
ATAGACACGAAATATAACTTACCAAGATATAGAATGAGGCTAAAGAATGGGGGAGTGGTTGCTTAGCATGAATAGAATGTTCAACTAGGATGAACTTAAATATCTGGATATGAACAGAGCTGACAGTAGCACATTGTGAGAATAACTAACAGTGCTGAATGGTGCATGACTGTGATACAAAGGAGAAGCTAAGAGTTATTTTTGTCACCAGAAAGTTGGAGGTTGAAAGATGGTAATGTAAACAACAGTAAACATTGTGGAGGGCAATGTCCAAGACTAACTGTACAAATATTAGAAATCTCCTTCATAAATGAGAAAAAAAAATGTATGACATTACAACTAGTAGTTATTAATAGAGGGGTATATAGGAAAAATATTTACCTACTGCAAACTATATACTACAGTTAGTAGTATTTCAATGTTCTTTCACAAACAGTAACAAATGTACTATATGAATACTGTGAGTAAACAGTGGAAGGGGTTTGTTAAAGATAGGGGAGGATGTGAATTTCCTTTTTTTTCTTTTTTTTTCTTTTTGTCTTTATTTCTTTTCTGGAGTAATGAAAATATTCTAAAAATTGAACAAAAATTAATTGTGGTGATGGATGCACAGCTGTATGATGGTACTGGGGGAATTGATTGTACAATTTGGATCTTTGGATAATTGTATGTTATGTGAACAATCACAATTAAAAAAAAGAAAAAAAGAACAAATGACGAACACTGCAAATGACAAATATCATAGAAATAAAAAAATGAGGAGGATATTAAATATTTTCAGACAGACACTGAGAGTTTGTTCATAAGAGACTGGCACTACAAGAAATACTAAAGGGAGTGCTACAGGCTCATAAGAAAAGACAGGAAAAAGAGGTTTGGAGAAGAGTGTAGAAATGAAGATTATTAGGAAGGGTAAAAAGAGAGAGAGAGGAAAAAATAAGACTTGACATATAAAATCCAAATGACCAAATGATAGAATAAAGTACTGCCCTTATAGTACCAACACTAAATGTTAATAGATTAAACTCTCCAATAAAAAGACACAAACTGGCAGAATGGGTTAAAAAACAGGATCCATATATATGCTGTCTACAAGAAACTCACCTTAGACACAAGGAAAAAATAGAATGAAAGTTAAAGGTTGGAAAAAGATATTTCATGCAAACAGCAACCAGAAAAAAAGTGGGAGTAGTTATATTAATATCAGACAAATTAGACTGCAAAAGTAAAACAATTAAAAGAGACAAAGAAGGATACTATATATTAATAAAAGCGTCAATTCATCAGGAAAATATAACAATCATAAATATTTCTGCACCAAGCCAGAGTGCCCCAAAGTTCATAAGGCAAACACTGAGAACACTGAAAAGAGAACTCAATAACTCCTCAGTGACAGATGGAGACTTCAGTACACTACTCTCATCGATGGATAGAACATCCAGACAGAGAATCAACAAGGAAACAGAAATGTTGAATTGTATGTTAAATGAACTAGACTTGACAGACATTTATAGAACACTACATCCCACAAAAGCAGGATACATGTTTTTCACAAGTGCTTATGGAACTTTGTCTAGGATAAGCCTCCTTCTGGGTCACAAAGCAAGTGTCAACAAATTTAAAAATATTGATATTGTAGAAAACACTATCCCAGATCATAACAGAATACAGTTAGAAAAAAAATAAAAGGCAGAAGATTGCAAAATTCACAGATACCTGGAGACTAAACAACACACTCTTAGAAAACCAGTGGGTAAAGGAAGAAATTACAAGAGAAATTAGTAAATACTTCAAGGCAAATGACAATGAAAACACAATATATAAAAATTTATGGGATGCAACAAAAGCATTGCTGAGGGGGAAATATATTGCCCTAAGTGCCTGTGTTGAAAGAGAAGAGAGATCAAAAACTGAGGAATTAACTGTCTACCTGGAGAAACTATAGAAAGAGCATCAAGTTAACCCCACAGCAAACAGAAGGAAATAAATAACATAGATTACAGCAGGAATAAATGAAACTGAGAACAGGAAAGCAATAGAGAGTATCTACAATAGCAGAAGCTGGTTCTTTGAGAAAACCAATAAAGTTGATGGACCACTGGCTAGGGTAACAGAGAGAGTGAGAGTGAGAGTGAGAGAGAGAGATTGAGAGAGAGAGAGAGAGAGAGAGAGAGAGAGAGAGAGAGAGAGAGAGAGAGGGAGAACAGATGCAAATATATGAAATCAGAAATGGGAAAGGAAACATAACTTCTGACCCTGCAGAAATAAAAGAGATAATTAGAAGATACCATGAGCAATGATATGCTAGTAAACTGGACCGCATACAAAAAATGGACAACTTACTAGAAAAGCATAAACAACCAAAATTGACCCTAGAAGAAATAGACAACCTCAACAAACAAATCACAAGTAAAGAGACTGAGACAGTCATCAAAAAGCTCCCCAAAAAGAAAAGCCCAGGACCAGATGGCTTCACATATTAATTCTACCAAGCATTCAAGAAAGAATTAATACCAATTCTGCTCAAATTCTTCAAAAAATTTGAAGAGCAGGGAAAGCTACCCAACTCATTCTATGAAGCCAACATCACCCTAATACCAAAATGAAAGATACTACCAAAAAAGGAAAATTATAAACCAATCTCTTTAATGAATATAGATGCAAAAATCCTCCACAAAATACAGGCAAATCTAATCCAGCAGCACATTAAAAGAATGTTACAGCATGATCAAGTGGGATTTATTCCAGGTATGAAGTCTGGTTCAACACAAGAAAATCAATTAATGTAATACATCACATCAATACATCAAAGCAAAAGAAACACATGATCATCTCAATGTAGAAAAAGAATTTGACAAAATTCAACATTCTTTGTTGATGAAAACAATTCAAAGGATAGGAATAGAAGGGAATTTTCTCAATAAGATAAAGGCAATATATGAAAAACACACAGTTAACACTGTACTCAATTGGGAGAGACAGACAGTTTTCCCTCTAAGACCAGAAATGAGACAGGGATGCCCACTGTCATTACTGTTATTCAACATTGTGCTGGAAGTTCTACCTAGAGCAATTAGGCAAGAAAAAGAAATAAAGTCATCCAAATTGGAGAGGAAGAAGTAAAATTTCACTCTTTGCAGATGACATAATTCTGTATGTAGAAAATCCAGAAAAAATCTACAGTAAAGCTATTAGAGCTAATCAATGAATACAGCAAAGAGGCAGGCTACAAGATCAATGCAAAAAACCTTTAGTGTTCTTATACACAAGTAATGTGTAGTAAGAAGAAGAAATTTAAATAATCCATTTACAATAGCAACAGAAATAATCAAGTATTTAGCAATAAACTTACCAAAGGCCACAAAAGACCTACATAAAGAAAGCTACAAGAAACTGCTAAAAGAATTTGAACAGGACCTAAAAAAATAGAAGAACATACCATGTTCATGGATTGGAAGACTAAATATAATTAAGAAGTCAACTCTACCTAAACTGATTTGTAGATTCAAGGCAATAGCATTTAAAATCCCAACAACTTACTTTGCAGAAGTAGAAAAAACAATAACCAAATTTATTTGGAAGGGAAAGGTGCCCTGAATAGCCAAAAATATCGAGAAAGAGGAAAGAAGTGGGAAGTCTCACACTACCTGACTTTGAAACACCATACAAAGCTACAGAGCTCAAAACATCATGGTAATGGCATAAGGACAGAGATACCAACCAATGGAATCAAACTGAGTGTTTAGAAATAGATTCACATCTATGGACAATTGATCATTGATAAGGTGGTCAAGCAAAAGAAACTGGGACAGAGAATCGTCTTCATTAAATGGTGTTTGAAGAACTGCATATCCATTTCCAAAAGAATTAAAGATGACTCCTACCTCACTCCTTATACAAAAATTAACTCCAATTAGATCAAAGACCTAAACATAAGTGCTAATACCATAAGACTCTTAGAAGAAAACGTAGGGTAGTATCTTAAAGATCTTGTGGTAAGAGGTGGTTTCCTAGACTTTACAACCAAAGCATGAGCACCAAAGAACAAATAGACAAATGGGATCTCCTCAAAATCAAACACTTTTGTACATCAAAGGACTTTGTTAGAAAAGTAAAAAGGCAGCCCACACCATGGGAGACAATATTTGGAAACCACATAGCAGATAAGGGTTTCATATCCGGAATACATAAAGCATTTCTACAACACAACAGAAAGACAAAAACCCCAATTAAAAAAATGGGCAAAAAACATGGATAGACACTTTTCTGAAGAGGAAATACAAATATTTCAAAAATATATGAAAAAATGCTCAACTTCCCTGACTATTAGGGAAACACAAATCAAAACCACAATGAGATATCATCTCACACTTACCAGAATGGCCATTATAGGAAAAAAAAAAAAAAAAAAAAAGAGAAAAAACAGAAAATTGCAAGTGCTGGAGAGGATGTGGAGAGAGAGGCACACTTATTCATTGCTGATGGGAATGTAGAATGGTGCAACCACTCTGGAAGACAGTGTGGAGTTTCCTCAGGAAGCTAAGTATAGATCTGCCATATGACTCAGCTATTCCATTGCTAAGTATATACTCAAAGGAACTGAAAGTTAAGACACAAATGGACATTTGTAAACAGATGTTTATTATGGCATTATTCACAATTGCCAATAAATGGAATCAGCCTAAATGTTCATTAATGGACAAGTGGATAAACAAACTGCGGTATCTACACATGATGGAATATTATGCAGCTCTAAGACAGAATAAATACACGGAACATATAATAATGTGGATGAAACTTGACTGCATTATGCTGAATGAAGTTAGCCAGAAACAAAAGGATAAATATTGTATGGTGTCACTAATATGAACTAACATTAATGAGCAAACTTTGAGAGGTAAAAGCTGATAACACAGGTTATGAGGAGATAGAAAGTTGGTAGAGATCAGGCATTTGATGCTGAAGGACTACAGAATGTTCAGCAGGATTGATTTTATAGATCCAGAAATAGGTAGCATAATACTGTGTGAAGGTAGCAACATATTGTAAGTACACTGAACAAGATGTGTGTGAGCAAAGCTGAAAGATGTGGGATAGGGGAATGTATGACACCAGAGGTAAAGACAGATGATAAAGACTGGGACTCTATAACTTGGCAGAAACTGGAGTGGCTAATGACTGTGGCTAAATGTAGAAATATAAAAATATTTTTACATTTGGGAGAACAAATGAATGTCAACCATGCAGAGTGTTGAAAACGGGATGGTATTTGGGGAAAAAAATATAATCAAAGCAAACTGGAGTCTATAGTCAACAGTAATTTTGTGAAATGCTTCCATTAAATGTAACAACTATATGATGATACTTTGAACTGATTGTACACTGTGGATAATTGTGTGTTATGTGAATAAATCTCTATAAAATTGTAGGAAAAAGTTATAAATAGGGGTGAAAGTGCTGGAGAAAACATGGAGAGAGGGATGTACCTATTTACTAATGGGGAGGCAGAATGGTGTAGCCTTTCTGGAGGTCACTCTGCTGGTTCCACCAGAAGCTAAGTATTGGGGGCCATAAGGTCCTGCAACCACATTATGGGGTATGTACTTGGAAGATCTGAGAGCAGAGACATGAATAGACATTTGCACACAGGCATTTATGGAGGCAGTATTCATGATTTGCAGTGAGTGAAGGTGGCCTAAAGGTACAGTGACTGAAGAATAGAATGGTGAACTGTGGTGTATGTATAAAATGGAATACTGAGCAACTATGAGGAGTGAAGTTGTGAGACACATAATGAGGTGAATGGATACTGTATGCAGCATTTTGAGTGAAGTACACCAGAAACAAAGGCAAACACTGTAATGCCTCACAAATATGGACTAACTACAATGTGTAAACTTAGAATTGAATCTTAGAGCACAGCCTAACAGGGAAATGATTATTGTAATGGTCCCTAGATTGTAAGCTCTTACAGCAGTCAAATTTATTCCTGAATTGTAATGGCTGTCTCCCAACTCTGAGATGCTGATCCCTTTGTGTATAACCTGATTGGTCTCTGGAACACTGGGTATCTGTGTGACACAAGAAGTTCAGAGATAGAGCTCAGCAGATATGAATGTCAGTATTAACACATACAGCAAATGCTAAAAAAAAAAAAAAAAAAAAAAAAAAAAAAAAAGGCTGAAAACGAGCCCAGACTTCAATTAGAGATATGAATGAAGGAGATCTGGTTAAGACAAGGGCAAATCTGGCCAAAGGGTAATGGTTGAAACTGACTTGCTAAAACTTCAATTTCCATGTGAGACCAAGGGAAGAGATGTTTATTTAGTATAGGATTTATATTTTCTAAACAATATAATTTCTACAGTCAGTTTGTTCAAACACCACAATTACATGGAACTTTGAATAGGAAGTGAGATACGGTAGGTCGTTATAAGTTAGAGTGAAATAGCAACACATCCCAACATATTTTTGGTGGAGAATAGTACGATATATTCAGGGACCCCCTGAGGAGCTGGGGGAGGCTGCGGAGGTATAGGACTTCCTCCCCTGGATTGTTGCTGATGTTATCACAAACATTGGGGACTGAAGGCTTGATATGCTGAGCCCTGTATTGGGGCTTGCCGTATGAAGCTTGTTACTGCAAGGGAGAGGCTAAACTTGCTTATGATTGTGCCTATGAGTCTCCCCCTGAGTGCCTCTTTGTTGCCCAGATGTGGCCCTCTGTCTCTGGCTAAGCCACCTTGGCAGGTGATCTCACTGCCCTCAACCCTATGTGGGACCTGACTCCCAGAGGTGTAAATCTCCCTGGCAGCGCAGGGTATGACTCCCGTGGATGAATCTGGACCCAGCATCATGGATTTGAGAACAATTTCTTGACCAAAAGGGGAATGTGAAATGAAATGAAATAAAGTTTCAGTGGCTGAGAGATTTCAAATGGAATCAAAATGTCGCTCTGGTGGACATTCTTATGCATTATATAGGTAACACTTTTTAGGATGTAATGTATTAGAATAGCTAGAAGTAAATACCTGAAACTACCAAACTGCAACCCAGTAGCTTTGACTCCTGAAGATGGTTGTATGACAATGTAGCTTACAAGGGATGACAGTGTGATTTTGAAAACCTTGTGGATCACACTCCTTTTATCCAGTGTATGGATGGATGAGTAGAAGAATGGGGACCAAAACTGAATGAAAAATAGGGAGGGATGGGGGGATGATTTGGGTGTGCTTCTTTACTTTTGTTATTCTTATTCTGATTATTTCTAGTGTAAGGAAAATGTTCAAAAATAGATTGTGGTGATTAATGCACAACTATATGATGGTACTGTGAACAGTTGATTTACACCATGGATGATTGTATTTATGTCAATATATATCCCAATAAAACTGAATTAAAAAAAATGAGTTCTGTTCCCTTCATGACATTGATCAATTTGGTGCATTCATGGAATAAAATACAGAACCAGAAGTCTAATCAATATCATGTTTTCATAAGACAGCATGAAGGCTGAGGCTTGAGACTTAAGTCCCTTAAACAATATTCTCTTATTAGTGCTATGTGAAGTTTATTAACTAGTGTAAAGTATAGATTTTACTTATTAATAATTTAACTAAGATTCCTATGTGAGCAAGTGATATCATTTTCTTATTAAATTCATTTGTTCAAGTTTTATTTTAATATTAATAATTGGGGGCTCATATTACAAGGACTAATATATGTAATATATGTAAATATGTGTAGATATGTGTAAATTCAAGTCCATGTGGACCACATAACATAATACTTAATTCAAGAAAAAACTTAAATCAGACCAAAACCCATATTCTAATTTTCATATTGTAACAGAGAGATGCATGCACCTATAAGAACACCAGACATACAGAAACACAAACACATATACAAGAAACAGAATCCTATATATCTAGAAAATGCTTATTGTTCCTCTTCCTATTTTCATTTTTAATGGAAAAGACAATTTAAAACCTGTGCTGGTCTGAGTGTCTTATGTCCCCCAAAATGCCATTATCTTTGATGTAATCTTGTGTGGGCAGATATATCAGTGTTGATTAAATTGTAATTCTTTGAGTGTTTCCGTGGAGATGTGACCCACCCAAATGTGGGTGATGATCCTGACTGGATAATTTTCATGGAGGTGTGATCCCACCCTTTCCGAGTGGGTCTGAATTAGTTCATTGGAGCACTATATAAGCTCAGACAGAAGGAGTGAGCTTGCTACACCCAAGAGGGACACTTTGAAGAATGCACACATTAGAAGAGAGGAGCTGCAGATGAGAGACACTTTGAAGATGGCTGTTGAAAGAAGACTCTTGTTCTGGGGAAGCTAAGAGAGGACAAACACCCCAAGAGCAACTAAGAGTGGCATTTTTGAGGAACTGCAGCCTAGAGAGGAATGTCCTGGGAGAAAGCCATTTTGAAATCAGAACCTGAAGCAGATGCCAGCCACATGCCTTCCCAGCTAACAGACGATTTTCAGATGCCATTGACCATTCTCCAGTGAATGTACCCTTTGTTGATGGACATTTTATGGCCTTAAGACTGTAACTGTGTAACTAAATAAACCCCTTTTTATAAAAGCCAATCCATCTCTGGTGTTTTGCATTCCAGCAGCATTAGCAAACCAGAAAAAACCCAAAGAGATGAAAATGTGTGTGTGCTAAATTCTGTTGTTCCTACTTCTTAACAACTTCTGTTGGAGTATTAAGAGACTTAATCAAGTTAATCTACAATTGGGTTATCAATGCTGTGGAAAAGAAGTGATGAAATGTGATAGTAAAGTTCAATAAAACATGTGTCATGTTTTAGTAAATATTATGACACCATACACCAAAAACAGTAACATAATTTTATTTACAAATTTATTTGTAATTTCATCATCCACTCATCTTTGTTGAGCATATTCATGTTTCTTGAAGAATGCAATAAAGGTGACCACTTTCTTGTTCATCTGGGTATTTATTTTCAAACAATGAGAGGTTTAGTCTGGTATTTTATGGCTCTATCTATATAACTGTGATGTTTCCTTCATTAGTTTTGAATATGGGATAAGCTTTTAGTTCAGACAATGGTACTGCCTGTGACAAGGCGATAGAGGCTCAGACATCACATAGCTCATGAATGGCATGTACATTTAGAATCAAAGTTTCTCAACTTCCTATCTTTTATTTATTTATTTATTTATTTTAATTTTCAATCAGAAAACAATGCCTCTAAAAGTGATGCTTGTCTGAGTATTTTCTGAGGGTAAAGGAGAAAATTTATACATCAAATCACTTTCTACTTTACAAATAATAGTTTGTAGATGTTCAGAGTTTTACAGGCATATCTACTATTTTCTTGATCAATTTTGCAACTGTTTAGAACAAGAGCAAAGAAGAATGGATGGGGGAAATTGCTCCTCCTTGATTGAATTCCTTTTCTTGGGAATAACTACTCACCATGACATCAAAGGAACTCTATTCACCATACTTCTAGTTGTTTATCTCTTTAATATTCTGGCAAATCTCAGAATGATAATTTTAATTAAAATGGATTCCCAGATTCACACACCTATGTACTTTTTCCTCAGCCATGACTCCTTCTGTGATCTCTGCTATTCCACAGCAATTGGGTCCAAGATGCTGATGAATCTCTTTGTAAGAACAAATCATTTCCCTTTTTCAGTTTTGCTCTGCAATTCTTCATATTCTGTATCTTTGCAGATTCTGAATGTCTGCTGCTGGCAGTGATGGCCTTTAATAGGTACAAGGCCATTGGTAACCCCTTGCTCTGTACAGTCAACATGTCCAGAAGGGTTTCCTCAATGCTCATGGCTGGGGTTTACATGGTGGGAAGAGTGGATGTTTGGCACATATAACACTAACATTATGCTTAAATTTCTGAGGGTCAAACGAGATTTATCATTTCTTCTATGATTTAACTCCTCTTTACCTCCTTTCTTGTTCTGATAGAATGAACCTGTACTTTTTGGTATTTTGGTAATTTTGGCTTGATTGAACTGGATACTATTTCAGGAGTCCTTGGGCCTTATTGTTATATCATCCTTTTAATTTTAAAGATCTACTGTGCTAAGGGGAGGTACAAAGCTTTCTCCACCTGTTCTTCCCACTTAGCTCTTGTTGCAATTTTTCAGGGAATTATGGTTTTCTTGTATTTCTGGCCCAGTTCTTCCAACTCACTAGATGAAGACAAAATTACCTTGTTGCTTTATGCACTTGTGATTCCCATGTAGAACTCATGATTTAAAGCCTACAGAAGAAGACTGTGAATGAGGCTTTGGAAAGACTGAAATAGAAAAGGTGGTTTTTAATATACACACACACACACACACACACACACACACACACACACATATATATACACATATATATATATAATTTGCACACACATTTATACATATATATGCATATAAACACACAAACATACATGCATACAGTTTTGTTCCTCAAATCAAATGGTATAGTACAAAGTTTTCTCAAATACTTTAATACAGCTATATTTACTAAACTCTAACAATATCATTATTTTATCCTTTCCTCCATTTTCACACATCATTATGTGTCTTCTGTTAAATAAGCTAATGTCTTTTTATAAAACTTTCCAGTCTCCTTAGTTTGCCAAATTTCATTTGTTCAATCTGTCTTTTGTGCACAAATGGAATTTTACCAGGGGTTATTGAGTGTTTAGTACATTCCTGTTGTACTTCTAAGTGCTTTGTCTTTTATGCTGAGTCCAATAGTTTCTATAACAATGTCACATAATCTACTAGAAGCTAGTCATACAAATAATTCCCAATGACCACAAATCATCATAAATTATTTTAACAATATCAAGTATTGGTGATGAGGTGATGGAACTAACAATCTCATATATTGGTAGTAGATGTGGGAATTGGCATCCCACTTTGGAAAACTATATAGAAGACTCTATTATAGCTGGATATACACATACTTTATGACCCAAAAATTTCATTCCCAGTTTTATAATTAAGAGGAGTGAATATGTCTACACAAAATGTTCACAAAAATGTTCAAAATGTTCACAGTACCTTTATTTGCAATAGCACAAAATGGAAAATAACTCAAATTTCTGTCAATACATAAAATCAGTGGTTGACAAACATTTTTAAGGAGCTATATAGTATATTTCAAGCTTTGCAGGTCATAAGGTATCTATTACAACTACTCAAATATGCCTTTCAATTATTAAAACAGCCATCAGCATACATAAGTGAATGGGTAACACTATGTTCCTACAAACTATTGTTTCCTACTGTGCCTTTCCCAGCACTACATTAGAGAAATAGCATGGTATATTTGCACATTGGAATATTATATGGCAATAAGAATAAATGAACTATCTCTACACAATGTCATTTAGAAATCTCTCAGACATAATGTTGAGCCAAAGCAAACTAACAGAAAAGCACATACATATGACTTAACACTTATATAGTTCAAAAAACATATAATATTAATCTATCACATTGGCTAAAAATTCATGATGGGGCCCATAAACAGTCAAAAAATGCTGGTAATCATATGTCTTTTGGTGTGGGTTTCAAGTGCAGGGATGTACACTTATTACATTTTCTATGTATATCCTATCTTGAAAATATTTTCTAAAAGCAAAGTCTATTTACTATTAGATTGTATGCAACTTCAGGGTTTCATTATTATGATTTTTAAAATCTCTAGCAATTTCTTATACAAAATAAGTTTCTAATATATGTTTGTGAATCTAATAAAGCATATTTTCCATAGGATATTCCATTAAATAATTATACTTTATGTTACTAAGAATGTGATGCCTAGCTTATAGAACAGAGTCTTCATTATCAACCTGTGGACACTTTAGGCTTATTTCCAGCAAAGAAATGTAGTGAACTTGCTTCTCCTTGGTACCATTATCATGCATTCAACCTATTTCATAATGATCCAAGCCTTAATGCCAGAAAACTCTTTTCTGAATAGTTTTATATGGGTTTATAAGTGGATGATTGCTAGCATGAAGGGCCTCAGTGACACCAGAAAACCATTTTGATATGGATTTTTTATCACTGGCTTTTCTCAAATGTCTTAAATTCCACCTTAAATCTTTCATATTCTCATGTTTTATGAAAGCCACTCACAATCAAAACACAGAAAAATCATTAAATTATTCAGAAATTAATTTACATTATCTACTTTTCAACAGTATGTTGCTCTACAAGCTCAAGATTTAATGGGAGAGTGAGTTGTACCACATGATACATGGTGTGGATGGCAATCCTGTTTGGGAAGGTGAAGTCTGGGTCTTGCCTAATCAGAGTGTAGCCTGAGGGAATTTGGCATCCCCAGAGACAGGAAAGCACCTGAGGAGAAATCATATTTGAAAAGGAATCAGAAGGACCATCTCCTTCAAATACGTACCAGAAAAGTAGATAATGGTAGTAAAGCTCTTGGGTAACACAGATAAAAGTTTCTTGAGTGAACCTGGTGGAAAAATATTACAATTACTTAGGTGGTTTGAGGTTTGTCTCAACAATATCTCCCACAGGAGTGCACTTGGTACTGGGATCTTCACAGTAAGAATGGCAATGAAATATGAAAAGGCATTAAAAATTGTGACAGAAATCACTTTTTCCAAAATTAGAAGCATACTAAATTTCATGATTTTAGTCTGAGTGTTCTAGCATCATAGAAAGCAACAGGAATATCAACAACAAGCAATAAATGAAAGCAACAATAACAACAACAAAACTTTTATTCCTTTTACTCTCAGGTGAGGTTTCAGAAGAGCAGGAACATTGGTGTGTATAAAATGCTACATGCCTGACACGTTATTTTCACTGTTTTTGTACATGAATTTTGCTTTGACCAGTTTACTGGGAATTAATTTAACTTAGTTAAGATTCAGGATTTACAGCCGATGTGCATGATGATTGTACGTTACCTTCAAATATCAATCAACAGTAGATATTTAATGAACATACATCAATCTACACATGTCAGTGTATTGCAGTGGTATACAGGGTATAAACTATCATGGCCAATACAGAGAACTTCTCCCATGGTTGCTGGTTATTCAGCATCAGGGACATCAATTTTCTTATTTTCTATTTCTTCCCTGGAATTATGCATTACAGCAGTCCTCCACGTCACTTTCTCTTTATACCAATATTAACAATGTTAGCTGGCCCAGATGATATAAATAACACATTCTACTTCCGAATTTGACAGTTCTTACTCTTTGCTCCCCTCTGTCCTGAAGCACTTTTGGAATCCTGCCTTGGTGTAAAAGTGAAATTTCAATGGCCTCTTGGTTGTCTAACAACACTATGATTCAATGGGTCACTAATTTTGTGGATTTTCAAACATGACTTTAACATAAACACTCTATAATAATCTATGAGAGTAGGCAAGAGAGTTAAACTATAAAAATCTATGCTTCATTAAACAGTTTTCATGAATCTATTGTAAGAATTTGCTTTGGAGTTAGAAAATCTTAACAACTATGAGACTCTGGAAGTTTACTTATCACATCTGAATTTCAATTCCTTCATCTGTAAAAGGAGGTTGTTAGAAACAACTCAGGACCTATGTGGTAATGTATGAAAGTATGATAATATATGATGATAGGTAATATATGAAAGACACTTGACATTTGGTAAGAAAGCCAAAATTGCCTGAATTTAAAGTCACATTCTTTGTCCTTAAAGGTCATTTCTAAGAACTTATTTACAGTAAGTTGTGTATGTATAATTTTACTCATATCAGAGTTGTTTCTGATATGAAAAATTTTATATAAACCAAGTGGTTATTAGCAGAGGATTTAATAAATGAATTAATGTCCACATATAGAAAAGAATACAGTGCATTTATTCATAATATTTATTTACATATTAGCATGTTTATTCCAACATTTTCATTTCAAAATGTTAAAAAGTGAGAGTTTATACAACAAAGGCTGGTTATTCCTAAGCAGTGTGATTATGGTTAGTTTTGCCTATCTAAAAATCTTTATTTTTTGATATATCTAATAGGAGTGCATGTGTACGTGTGTGCACACTTGTGGGTGTGTGTGAGTTTGTATTCCATATGATGGAATTAAGCCAAAATGGAAAAAAAATTCTGTATTTCTTTCTCAATCACCCTACCTATATGGAATACCATGTAATTAAACTATACGATTATATACAATTATATCTGCCACTTATTCCAAAGAGACCAAGTGTTGAACACCCAGGGACTAGACACTGTGATAGTTAAATAACCTAGATCACTCAGGAGACAAGGCTTTACATTGAAGCAGGTAGAGCTATGTCCAAGAATTGTCATCAGTTCTGCAGCAGGTACTAATAATATTTATTGTTTTCCTGATTCACATTTTTAATTTCTTTATTCCTTCTCCTCTCTATCCACCTTTCTACTAAAATCATGTTGTAAAACCAAAAGAAGGTATGGAACTTTATGTAAACTCTCATTTTACTTACACATATCAATCAATATACAGCAGTGCTAGCAGTGCTTGGGAAGGTAGTCAGGATTTTTTTTTATTCTTAATCTCTTATGGGTACTTTTATTTATTGCTAAAATACTCTCATTTGACAAAGGAAATGCTATTTTTAAAGATGTGTCTACAAGGACAGATATTTAAATTATTTTAGGAGAAGGTTTTAGAGATTTGTACTTTGATCTCTAGATAATTATGGAAATGCAATACATTTTTGTTCTTTATCTAAACTTCAACTTCACTTTTTCATTTCTGCAGGGAGAAAGAGTACAGGTATGCAAAGATATATGATCTAATCAGTTTGGGTAAAACATAACAATGAGGCCTAGAATTCATTGGCCTTCCAAGGCCAACCAACTTTTTTAACCTAGGGCAGGCAGATTTCATAGGTATCAAAGACAAATACGGATCAAAGAAAACAATACAACAAACAAAACAACTTCTGGGAATTGGTACAATTCAGACATGACTTTGTTGGAGGATTTTTATTATGTGTCTGTTTGTAATTAGAGTCTATAAGAGCTCTAGTAGACCATGGCAGAGGTAGCACACTTCATTTCTTGCTTCTCTAATCCCACACTACCAGCATCTCTGTTATTATTTCTAAAATATTCTTCAGTGTTTCCCCTGTGTAACAGCAACTTTGCAAGAGAAGCACTTAGCCCTGGTGTATTCCTGTCTGCCTCTTCAGCTCATTGCTCATGGAGACATTTCTGCTCTTTTCTCCAGCTGGCTTGATTATTCCTGTTCCACAGATCCTGAATCCCAGACTAAGTCCATCCCTGTAACAATAAGATGCATGGTTGTTTATTGAGACTGGATAGAACCTGAAGGGTTAATGGGGAAAAGGGGAAATGTTATACCCAGGAACCTGCCATAGCTCTGCTTGCTTCAGAATTTTGGACAATCTGGCAGGAAAAATATTGCAAATAACTCATTGCCTACTCTTCTAACTTGACTAAATATCTCTATAACAGGATCAAACTACAAAATTGGAAAAATAAGTTCTTATCACAAGATGTGGATTATCTGGACCAATTAGTTGTAAGAATTAATATTTTGAACTCTTGTGATACCAATTTCTTAATCTATAAAATAGATTTAGTAAAAATTATCATGACTACTATGTAAGTGGATGTGGAAATAACATTTAATATTTGGATAAGTTTTGTTGCAAATTCTGTGCAGTGCTAGACAATTATAAGATATATCATTAACATTATGATTTAGTAAATTTGCATTGTCTGATATATTTCCAGTTGAGTCAATTCACTTCAAGCAGTTTCATCATTCTTTCTTTTTTTATCACTGAAAATGAGAATGGACAAGTGGTTAAACAATTAAGACAGGAAGATAATGTTAACTCTCCACTTACATTTTCTTTTTTTCAGTGCCAGGGATCTCATAGATCTGAATGAGGGCTACTGAAAACTGCAGTTTGCTTGCTCACTTCATAGTCTTAGGATTCTCTGGCAGACAGGATGTGCAGCAGGTGCTCTTTGGGCTCTTTCTACTGGTTTATGGCACAACCTTGATTGCCAATATAGGAATGCTTCTACTGATTAAGCTGGACTCCAGACTTCACACACCCATGTACTATTTCCTGAGCAATCTGTCTTTCTGTGACATCTGCTACTCCTCCACTGTCTCTCCCAAGATGCTAGCTGATTTCATATCTGAACAAAAGAAGACTCCATATAATTTATATGCCACCCAGATGTACTTTTTTGGGGCATTTGCAGATGTGTAATGTCTCATGTTGGCTGTCATGGCCTATGACCATTATATAGCCATTTGTAATTCACTTCTTTATAAAACTACCATGTCCAAGAGGGTCTGTACCAAGCTAGTGGCTGGTGCCTATATTGTAGGCTTGGTGGATTCAGCAATCCAGACTTGCTGCACATTTTGATTGTCATTCTGCAATTCCAATGTCATCAATCACTTTTTCTGTGACATCCCACCTTTACTAGCTCTCTCCTGCTCAGATACATCAATCAATGTGATAGTAATGTTCACTTTCATTGGCTGTGTTGTGGGGTGCAGTATTGTCACCGTCCTCTTCTCCTACAGCTACATCATAACTACCATCCTCAAAATGAATTCAGCTGAGGGGAGATGCAAAGCATTCTCCACATGTGCCACCCACTTAACCACTGTGACTATACTCCATGGTACACTCTTGTTCATGTATTTCCATCCAAGCTCGAGTTACTCAATGTACACTGACAAATTGGCCTCCATTTTCCATACAGTTGTGATCCCTATGTTAAACCCACTCATCTATAGCCTGAGGAATAAGAATGTGAAAAGCGCCCTGAAAAAAGCAGTCAGTACTAAATTTAGTTCTGTGTAAAACCATGTTTTTCACCCAAAAATATTTATTTAAAGAATATGAGAGATAAAGTTCAATAGTTTTGACATAGGTTCCTACAGCCTTACCAATACATCATTCTAAGTATTTTACTATGGCTATGGTGTGTAAATTGAGGATAGGGAGCAGGTATTACTGGTCTTAGACATCTCTCTAAACCAAGGGGAATAGCAATATTCTCACCTTGCTATTTTGTTGGGAGATTCCTTTTTTACCTCCTTTTTTTTGTCCTTCAGTGTGTCCCACTAAAAATTCATGGATTAAATCCTACACAAACACCAATTCCATATACCCTCTTTGAAGTTCTGATTTTTTTAAAAAAATGTGCTAAACAAATATAGTTGTTCAGCCAGGAGGGAGTTGAATAGGAACCTTAGTTTCATTTGTGTCCATCTGTATACTTGTATGATCAATATAAATGTCCTGTCATAATAGTTAGATGTAAATAAGCAGGTAAGGACCAGTGTGGAGAAATCACCTGCACTAGACTCAAAGCTCCATAAAGCCAAGGCCCTTGTCTATCTTGTTCACCATTATTTCTCCTTTGGTTTTCACAATGCTAACTCCAAGATATCATTCAAAATCAATTATAAATAAATGAATGAGTGATCCTGCAAATTTAATCAAAAAGGAGTCTTCGTAAATTTACCAAAACAGAATATCCTTCCTTTAGTTGTATTCTAGTATGCTCACCTTAGATGAAATCCATCTGCACCACTTGTCTTTTGGCCTAGGCAAAAATAAGAAATAAGGGGCAGAGACATTTGATGTAAACACCCTGTAGGGCCTTCTTTTCCCAATCAACCTCTCCCAATAATATCCATTGACATCCCTAGGATCAGTGGCTATAAATTCATATTGTTTCTCATTGTAAGAATCAGCCACTGGATTTCTTTCCTTACTCTCACTCTGGAAATCAGATGTGATGATGTGGTGATGACAACTGCAAACAATAGCAGGAATGGAAGCTAGGAATGAAAGATGTGGACTTTCTCCCAAAGCCACTGCAAAAGGGGACCTCATCCCCATGATGTGTTACTAGCATTATATTAGTTGAAAGCAAAACAGCCCAAATGTCCAAATGATACAGTTTAAGTGTTAAAGGAAGAGTTAATATGAACTATGTTCAGTGGAAAGTAAAGCAAGGAATAAAATACTATTTATATTAATATTCAATTTATAATAACTTAAATTATGTCTGTGTATCTGTGAAGAAACTGGAGCCCTACTCTAAGTAAAATTTTAATAGTTGTCATCTCTCAGTGGTTGGATATCAGGTAATCTTAATTTTATTTCTTTTACACATTTGTATATCTGAAAAGACTACAATAAATATGCATTGCACTATAAATAAGGAAAAAAAGTCATGATTGTTTATGGACCTTAACTATGAGTGTGCATTGTGTGTGAAGAGTATACATAAGTGCATCCCTATAGTGGACACATTAATAAATTCATTAAAATGACTATTCAAAATAATGTCATTCTTGTGTTTTGTAAATAGTTTACTTCTTGGACAAGATTTTTACTTAATTATGCAATTTTAAAACACTTCATAATAATCCTAAAATATGTACAATGACTTAAGTTAATTGCCTATGCTGTTTTAATATAATCAATTATTAATTAATCCATTATGACAAACAAAACACATTTTCAGGTCCCCAAATGCATTCACTTTATTTTAGGTTGCTGTTATGAAAGGAACATGGAGGCATTCTTCATTGGTCCTGGGTTAAAAAGGAAAGGAGTTATATGAGGTTTTCCATTCAGGTTCTCTTCTCTAATCTTACACATTACTTTAGTGTATAAAATGTACTGAGTTTGATTTGCATTTAAACATAAGGATCTAATTGTTCATTTAAAACATGCAACAGTGGGTGGTTAATTTGTCTTACATTAATGATTGAACAGGGTTTTAAACAAAAGTATTTCATTATCTCAAATATTTGGTTTCTTTTATAGTCTCAAATATCTTAAGTTTTTAATGCAATTTTATTGACATATATTCACATACTATACAATCATTCAAAGTATACAATTAGTTCTTCACAATTGTTCACAAGTATCATTATATAATTGTGCATTCATCACCACAATCAATTTTTGAACATTTTAATTACTCCAAAAAACAAAAACAAAAAAATAAGAGTAAAAATAAAATTAAAAAGGAACAGCCAAAACATCCCATTGCCCCCATACTCCCCTATTATTCAATTATTTTTGTCTCCATTTTTCTACTCTACTCCATTTTTCTACCTTTTCTATCCATACACTAGATAAAGGAAGAGTGAGCCACAAGGTTTTCACAATCACACAGTCACAACATGCAAGCTATATAGTTATACAATCTTCTTCAAAAATCAAGCTACTGGATTGCAGTTCAATAGTGTTCTGGTTTGCTAATGCTACCATGTTGGAAAACACCAGAAATGTACTGACTTTTAAAAATGGGGCTTATTTGGTTACAAAGTTACAGTCTTAAGGCTGTAAAGTGTCCAAGATAGACATCAACAATAGGGTACTTTCACTGAAGAAGACCAATGGCATCTGGAAAACCTCTGTTACCTGGGAATCACATGGCTGGCATCTGCTTGCTCCCAGGTTGCATTTCAAAATGGCTTTCTCCCAGGATGTTTCTCTCTAGGCATCTGGGATTATTCTCTTAGCTTCTCCCAGGCAAACTCTGGAGAAGCAAAGGTCTACTTTCAATGACCATCTTCAAAATGTCTCTCCTGGCTGCAGCTAACATCAAGGATCTGCAAATCTAAGCATGTCTAAGCATCAGTGTCAGCAATTGTGTGTGAGTGTGTATTTGAGTGTGTGTGTGTGTGAAGAGTATAGAGTCTGGGCTTGTGTGGCTCTCTAAGCTGGAGCACCGAGCTCCTTCTATCTGTGAATGCTTTTACAGGACTTCAGTGATTTAGAGACCCACCCTAAATGGGTGGGTTAACACCTCCATGGAAATTATCCAATCAAAGTTCTCACCCACAGTTGATTCAGTCACATCCCCATGGAAACACTCAATAAATGGGTTTCAACCTAATCAACATTAATATATTGGTCCACACAAGATTGCATCAAAGAACATAGCATTTTGGGGGGCACAATGCACCCAAACTGGCACAGTTTCAACTATCATTTGAGCTAATATAGTACACTAAAAACTAAAAAGGGATATCTATTTAATGTATAAGAATAACCTCCAGAATGACCTCTGAACTCCTTTGAAATCTTTAAACCACTGAAACTTTATTTTGTTTCATTTCTCTTCTCTCTTTTAGTCAAGAAGGCATACTCAAACCCACAATGTTGGATCCAATTTCATCCCTGGGAGTCATGTCCCAAGTTGCCAGGGAGATCTACAGCCCTGGGAGTCATGTTCCACGTAGGGTTGAGGGCAGTGACTCCACCTGCTGAGTTGGCATAGAGAGAGTGGTCATATCTCAGTAGCAAAACAGGTTTTCTGGGGTGAGGTGACTGTTAGGTACAATTATAAGTAGGCTTAGCCTGTTTTTTGTGGTAGCAAGATTCATAAAAGCAAATCCCAAGATAGAAGGCACAGCCTTTTAAATTGGTAGTCCCCAATGCTTGTGAGAGTATCAAAAATTCCTCAGATGTGGATATTTAATATTTCCAAATTTTTCCTGTCCCTCAAGGAGGGTTCTTTCAAAATACCTTTTTATTCTCTGCCCAAATTACTCTGGGATGTATCAGAGCTTCACAATATCCTGTACAAACCAAGTGCTCACTTCCTATTCAAGATTCCATGTATTCATGGTGTTTGAATAAACTGACTATACAAGTTAATAATATAGTGTGCTACAGAAAATACCAATTTGCACCATATAAACATCTCTTCCTTTTGTCTCATGTAGAAGTTGAAGTTTTAAAACACAGTCAATATCATTCTTTACCCTTTAGTCTGATTTACCTTAGTCCTAACTAAGTACATTTCTTTCGTATCTTTAATTGAAGTCTGATCTCTATTTAACCTTCTTCAACAGTTGCTGTATGGGGTAATACTGGCATTCATAGCTGCTGAACTCTGACACTGAGTCTCAGGTGTCACACAGATCTCAAAGTTCCAGGGATCAAATACGGAATAGAGAAATAACCATTACAACATAGGAATAAACATGAATGCTGTAAGAGCATGAAATCTGGGATACTTTATGATAAGCCTTCCTCTGATAACCTATACTCTTAGATACAATTCTCAGAGTTTGTATATTGTAGTTAGTCCATATTTGTGAAGTGATATAATATTTGTCATTTTGTTTTCTGGTTATTCAAATAACTTAAGTTTTAATAGAAGAATTTACATTCTTTATAGGACATTTCAATCATTGTCCAAATCCTTTTCCAACTCAGTGTACTCTACTAGAAGAAATTATTAAATATATTCATGATTATAAAAACTGAACCTACTCAGGTTATCTGAAATTGACATCACTGTCATCTTTCACATATATGAGTAGGGAAAAGATATTCTTTACATTTTTTCTATCTTTCCTTTTAAAGATATTGAATTGATAGTCTTTACACATGGACATGAAGTCAGGAATTGTTTTACTTAGCTGTATTTTTTTGTTTGGGTTTTAAGAAAATGATATAGATGAGAGAGAGTTTCAGACAAGAACTTAACCTTGAATTGCAACAGATCTGAATTAACATTTGTATGCTACCAATGGACCTGTTAATTTCATGTCTGGAGGATAATAAACCTTGTTGGATTTCAGTTTCCTCTTCTGTTTAAGAGAATTTTAAAAATATCAATTTCATTAGGGTATACAACATTATGTAAAATCTCAGAAAATGTTGGTTATTGTATTGATTAGGGTTCTCTTGGGAAACAGAACCAATAAGAGATATCCATAAATATAAGATTTTATAAAAGTGTCTCATGCAACTATGGGGATACATGGGTCCAAATTCTGTAGGGCAGGATGCACAAGTCCAAATTCCATGTGGCAGATAGCAAACTGGCACATCCTATGAAGGTGTTTGATGAACACCTCAGGAGACACTGGCTATTCAAAGAAGAGTGAAAGGCCTCTCTCTTTCTACCTTAAAAGTCCTCAACTGATTGTGAGAAAGCCAGCTGATTTGTATTCTCTCACTGAGGAAAACAAGCACTTCATTGATGCAATCAGTCACAGGTGCAGTCAATTGATGATTAAAAACAAACAAACAAACAAACAGCCTTCTGGTTTATTAACCAGCCACAAATATCCTCACAGTAATGGTTAGGACAGTGCTTGCTTGACCAGACACTTGGACACCATCACCTGGCCCGAGCTGACACATGAACCTAACCATCATAGCTCATCAACTTGGCAGTTATACACATCACCTTAAACCATAATTTATCTCTAAATAGAGCACAATAACAGACATCTATTTCACCCAACAATACTCAGCTTTCCTGTATACAACCAAAAACACACTAAATCTCTCCAGAATAGGGTGCAAGTCCTTGAGTAACATTGATTCTTAAACTTGATTTCCTATAACTTAAGTACTGAGAAATAAACAATACAGATTATGTCATATGATAAGGGGATAAGATAGAGAAGAAAACAAAAATATTTGCTTTCTGGACAAGTACATACTCATAACAAAACCAGGAGGAAATATTCATGCCATCATAGTCCTTATTTCTGTAACTGGTCACATGGTCATAGTTCATATTTCTCACTACCTTCTTCCACTACCCGTTCCATGTTCCCATTACCTTCAGCAAGCACTTCAGCTGCCTGTGGTTCTTTACCTGGTGGGGTGACCCAAATCTTCATTCCTGAAGTTTCTGTGCCATTGGTAGTCCTGCCTGGAATGGGTTGTTGCACTTTTCCATTGACTTTAGTCACAGGGAATGGTAGTACTAGGAGACACCCTAGAGGATATCCTGTATTCCAGGAAAATAGTTCTTTATCTCCACTGTGTAGTTGCAGTGCTATATCCCCTTGATAATCAGGATCAATCATCCCAGCCAGTACAGTAATCCCCATTCTTGCCTGTTGATTCAGAATCTTAAGGACCCAAAGTAGCCAGGTGGCTGTATTAACTTCCAGTTCAATGGAATTATTGTTGTGTCTCTTGGTTGAATAACTCCTTCTTCAGGAACTAAGACTTGTAGACCAGGAGAGCTTAAGGTTGCAGGGAGAGAAAGCAAATATTTTCCTAGTGGATCACTAGGAGTGACAGTGAGTGGTGCCACTCCTGTTTCTACTCCTTGATTCTGGGATCCCTGAATGCTGGCTAGGGGAGAAACAGCCCCATAGAGTAGATGCTTATTCAGAGCATTCACAGCCTCCTGGAGAACACTGTCCCAGCTCTTCAAGGTATTGCCACCTAGTTGGCACCATAATTGAGTCTTCAGCAGGCCATTCACCATTCCATCAACCCAGCTGCCTCTGGATGGTGGGGAACATGGTAATACCAGACAATTCCATGAACACATGCCCATTCCCTCACTTATTTTGCTGTGAAGTGGGGTCCTTGATAAAAAGCAATGCTGTGAGGAATACCATGGTGATGCATAAGGCATTCCATAAGTCCACAGATGGCAGTTTGGCAGAAGCATTGTATGCAAGGAAGGCAAACCCAAATCCTGAGTACTCATCTATTTCAGTGAGAAGTAATCACTGCTCTTTCCATGATGGAAGTGGTCCAATGAAATCAACCTGCCACCAGGGACCAGGCTGATCACCATGGGGAATGGTGCCATAACAGGGACTGAGTATGGGTCTCTGTTGCTGGCAGATTGGGCACCCAGCAGTGGCTGTGGCTGGTCAGCCTTGGTGAGTGGAAGTCCATGTTACTGAGCTCATGCATAACCTCCATCCCTACCACCATGACCACTTTGTTCATGATCCCACTGGGCAATAACAGGAGTCATTGGGGAAAGAGGCTGACTTATATCCACCAAATGGATCATCTTATCCATTTGATTATTAAAACCCTCCTGTTCTGAAGTCACAGTCTGGTGAGCATTCACATGGGATACAAATATTTTCATGCTTTTGCCTACCCAGAAAGATCTATCCACATACCTCTCCCACAGAATTCTTTGTTAACATTTTTCCTATCATGTTCCTTCCAAGTCCCTGAACACCCAGCCAAACCATTAGGAACAGCCCATGAATCAGTATATAAACACATCTCTGGCCAGTTTTCCTTCCAAGCAAAATTAACAATCAGATGCACTGCTCAAAGTTCCACCCACTGTGAGGATTTCCCCTCATCACTGTCCTTCAAGGACATCCCAGAAAAGGCCTGCAGCACTACAGTTGTCCACTTTTGGGTATTGCCTGCATATTGTGAAGAACTGTCTGTAAATGAGGCCTGATTGTTCTCTTCCTCAGTCAACTGATTGTAAGGAACTCCCCAAGATGCCATAGTCATAGGCTAGGAAACAGAAGGTAAGGTGGCAGGAGTGGGGGCCATGGGTATTTGGGCCACCTCCTCATGTAACTTACTTGTGCCTTCAGGACCCACTGAAGTTCTATCTCATATGTACAATTTCCATTTTATGATGGAGTGCTGCTGTGCACACACAACTTAATGGCTTGGCAAGCTGGAAAACAGCCAGCTCATGATAGGCAAGGCAGGTCTCAAGGAAACTTGGTGGCCCATCCCTACTAAGACCCAATAACAGGCCAAAAGCTGTTTTTCAAAAGGAGAGTAGTTATCTGCAGAGGATGGTAAGGCTTTACTTCAAAATGCTAAAGTCCTGCATTATGATTCTCCTATAGGAGCCTGCCAAAATCTCCAAACAGCATCTCTATTTGCCACTGACACTTCCAGCACCATTGGATCAGCTGAATCATATGCTCCAAGTGGGAAAACAGCTAGCATAGCAGTCTCAACCAGTCACAGAGCCTAATCTTGTCCCAGTACCCACTAAAAACTAGAAGCTTTTCCGGTCACTTGGTAAATGGGCCAGAGCAGCACACCCCAATGAAGAATGTACTGTCTCCAAAATGCAAAGATTTTTTTTTCATTGTAGTAGGGGCCAGATGCAACAGCTTATCTTTTATCTTGGAAAGGATATCTCAACATGCTCCATACCATGAAGCACCTAGAATTTTTACTGAGGTGGAAAGACCATGTATTTTTGTTGGATTTATCTCACATCCTCTGACAAGCAAATGCCTTACCAACAATTTAGAGTAGTTGCTACTTCTTGCTCACAGGTACAATCAACATGATATCATCAGTACAATGGACAGCATGAGGTCTTGTGGGAGGGAGACAAAATCAAGATCCCTGTGAACATTATGACATAGGGCTGGAGAGTCGATATATCCCTGAGGTAGGACAGTGTGTATATACTGCTGGCCTTGACAGCTGAATGCAAACTGTTTCTGGTGGTCCTTACTAACAGCTGTTAAGAAAAAAGCATTTAACAGATCAATAGGTGTATGAAAGGTAACAGGGGATGTGATGATTTGCAAAAGCAATGATGCCACATCTGGAACAGCACCTGCAATTGGAGTCACAACCATGTTAAGCTTACAATAATCCACTGTCATCCTCCAAGACCCATCTATTTTCTGCACAGTCCAAACTTGAGAGTTGAATGGGGTGTGGTGGAAATCACCACCCCTACATCTTTCAAGTCCTTAAGTATAGCATTAATCACTACAATCCCTCAAGGAATCCAGTATTGCTTTTGATTTACTTTCTGCTAGGCAGGGGCAGTTCTAGTGGCTTCCACTTGGACTTTCCTACCATAATTGCCCTCACTCCATGAATCAGGGAAACAATTTGGGGATTATGCCAGTTGCTGAGTATGTCTATTCCAATTACACATTCTGGCACTGTGGAAATAGCCACAGAATATGTCTGGGAACCCACTGGATCCACCGTGAGATGGACCTGAGCTAAAACTCCAATGATCACCAGACCTCCATAAGCCCCTACTCTGAATGGTGGACCTGAGTGACATTTTTGATCTCCTGGAATTAATGTAATTTCTGAGCCAGTGTCTAATAATCCCCCAAATATGTGATCATTTCCTTTTCCCCAATGTGTACTTACCCTGATACAAGGCTGTAGGTCTCCTTGGGTGGGGCTGGGAGGAAGATTAACAGTAAAAATTTTGTGCAGTGCATCAAGGTCCTTCCACAAGGGTACCCAGCCTTCCCCTCATTCAGTGGGCTCTGGATCTATAAACTGTCTCAAGTTTGGGAATTGAATAAGGGCCATGACTCACTGTTTTTGTAATTCAAGTTAGACTTTTGTTCACTTAACCTGGAATTCTCCTGCTTATACAAATCAAAGAAGAATTTATTAGACTGCCCATCTTTTTCACTTCTAGGAACTCCATGATCTACTAGCCAATACCCTAAGTCTCTGTGAGTCAAATTATTTTGACTGTTGCTTTGAGCCAGTTTTTCATTATGGTGACCATGCCCACCTTGTTTTTGGCAGTTAACTGCTGCCATGTGACATCTGCCAACTCAGGATCCAATTATGCCTATTTTGTGTAAGGATTCCAGCTCAGTGGCAGCAGTTCCCACAGTAATATCTGACCTACAGATAAGTGCAACTACAGAGCTCTTCAGGGATGATGAACCTACTCTCACAAATTTATTTCTCACAATACTGGTAAAAGGTGTGTCCTCTGGACATTCCAGGGGTATGTGAGCAGGTGTCCCATGATAAATCCAGTCTAACTTTCCTATCTCTCTAAGTCTTTGAATCCCCTCCTCTATGTTATACCAGGGCAGTTCTGGCATTTCAATCTGCAGTAATGCTATCCACCTTCTGGTCCATGTTTCAGCCAACCACCCAAACTGTTAACACCCTTTCTAACTCATTGAGCTAAAACATTGGATGTCAAATCTCTGCCTATCAGCCCATATCAATAAATTCAGCTTGATCTAACTTTATATTCCTTCCAACATTATCCTACACCCTTAATATCCATTCTCACATATATTCCCCTGATTTCTCTCTGTATAAATTTGAAACCTCATTCAGTTCTTTAGGAGTATAGTGTACTCCCTCATGGGTCACACTCTGTACCTCACTCTTCAGGGCCTGTTGAGATTTTAGTCTAGTTATAAGTCTTGAAGAAAAGACTGGTGGGGAGGTGGGTCATGAAAAGAATTAGAATTACCTCTCAAGTCAATTACCTCAGGACATCCCATTGCAGTCTCTTCTCCTGAAATAAGATTAATCTCTCCAGAGAAGTTAGCTCTGCTTCCTCAGGGGAGGTGATTACAAGTTGAGCAGACACTGAAGGGTTAATTTCTTTTGGTGGCAGATGGATGGCAGGCTACTCAGGACAGACTGGAGTTCAGGAAGTTGTTTCATCAAAGAAGGCTGAAGGTTGGATAGCTGTCTCCCCAGGGCAGACTGGAGTGGGGGGGGTGTTTCTTCAGGGTAGACCATTATAAGTTAATCTAGCAAAATATCAACAGAATCCAGGGTTCCAATGTCCTCACTGCCATTGCTATCAGTCCATATGTTCCCACTCCAAGTTTCAGGATCCTATTCTTTTCCAATAAATGCCTTTACTTTAGCAGCAGACACCATGAAATGTTGAGATTTTAGTTTACCTTGTAAATCTGCTACTCACACAATGAGACTCTGGTTCTGGTTTTCAGAAGTCTCAAGTTGTAGCCACAGGAAATAAGATTTTCTTTCAGGGGACACTTAGCAATCTTTACGTCTTTCATACAGCATTTAAGTTTCGAATTTGAAGACTTTAGCACATCCCTTTCTCTTATAACTTTAACCAGCATACTAAGATCAACCAGCCAGCATCCTTATACCTCTTAACTCCACAAACCTCTGTTAAAATGTCAAAAACACTGTCACCCAAGCCTTGCTTCATACAAGAGTATGATTAAGAGAATCAAATGGTGATATTTTGCATATCTCCATTGCCAACTCATGCCATGGACTGTCAGTGCCATCTTGATTTTTGTATATGGAATCATTAGTGTCTTTGAATATAATTGGAATAGAAAACCAATTTAAAAACCCATTTTAAGATTCTGTTTCTCAAGAACCACTCCCAGTACCAAGCTGTATTAGTTAGGGTTCTCTAGGGAAACAGAACCCACAATAGATACCTGCAAATATAAGATTTTATAAAAGTGTCTCATGCAACTGTGTGGATGCATGAGTCCAAATTCCATTGGGCAGGATGCACAATCCAAACTCTGTAATACAGCAAACTGGCAACTCCAATGAAGGTATTCAGTGAGCTCCTCAGGAGACACTGCCTCACCAAAGAAGAAGTGAAGGTTCTCTCCCTTTCTCCCTGAAAATTCTTCAACTGATTGGATGAAATCCAGCTCATTCAAGTCTCTCATTGCAGAAGACATGGTCTTCATTGATGTAATCAGTCTCAGGTGTAGTCAATTGACTGATGATTTACTAAACCAGCTTTCTGGTATATTAACCAGCCACAAATGTCCTTGCAGTAATGGTTAGCCTGGTGCTTGCTTGACCAGACACCATCACCTGGCCAAGTTGACACATGAACTTAACCATCATAGCTGGTAAGAGGGTAAATTAACCAGCAGCTCCCCTTGACATCTCCCCATGACTAATTTTCAAGCAGACTGTCTTTGATGAGACACCTCTCCAGGAAAAGATTTTGGCAGCACCTGAAATAGCAGATTTCCAGCAAGTTTCTTCAGCATTGTTCTATGGAGGCTTCTCTGCCATTCACTGAGGCAGGGCTATGCCTCTCAGTCAGGATCTGGCTTTCATCTCTGGGAGGAGGGTGTGAGGGTGTCCTTCTTTGGAGCTCCATCTCAGCCTTATGCATAGTGGCAGCTCCTTATATCTGCTATTCCTATATTGTTTAGAGTCAACTTTACTTCTTACTAACCAACCCCTTTTTGCTCCATTCCCTGTTTTGTTAATAATTTTTTATATTAAAATTTCTCTGTACCAAATTTTGTGTAGGGATAGAAAGAAGATCTGAATTTCCCTGAGGCTGTGGACAGAGGGATGTGCCCAAAATGGTCGTGAGCACACATTTGGGACAAATGAAAATGTTCTGGATCTTGATTATGGGAGTGATTTTATGGATTTATAAATTCAACAAACCTCATCAAGTTGTAAATTTTAAATTGGTTGACTTTATTTTATATACAGTATAACTCAATAGAGTTGATTTAAATGGAAATCAATAGACTGGCAGATATATTCTTAATATGCATCTGAACAGTACTTTTATCTAGAATATCAAAATAAAACCAGCAACTCAATAATAAGAAAAAGAATCCAGTAAAAATCCCAAAAGATTTTATCAGACAGAAATATATGAATGGTCAATAATCAGATGAAAACATGTTCACAAACATTCATCATCAGCAAAATTCAAATTAAAACCCTGATGAGATACTGATACCCACCTGATAAGAATGGCTATAATTTTTTAATGTTATGATATCAAGGGCTAACCAGAATGTGAAGCTGGTTACACAGCTAGTAAGAGGATAATTCCAATACACAGGCTTATATAATTGAAGAAATATTACATTATTTATCTCAATTCTAAAACACATAATGAGATTAGTTTTCTTGGATGTAATTGGAAGATTGAGAGCTCCTTATTAAGGAGACATCTGAGGCTCTCTCTTAACCACATAGAAAGGATATCTGGACTAGTAACTTAAGACCCAGTACAGTCCTTCTCTATCCCACTGTTTGTAATAGAAGCGTAAAGGGACACATGGCTTTAGACTGATAGATGATGAGAGAGAGATTGAAATGATAGAAGATGAGATGCTGGATAAAGACAAATAAATATTGTTAAAGATTGAGAAATACAGAACAATATACAGATATAGAGAAATTTACATAAAAATCATGTATACATATTTACATTGATATATAAATCACATATTGTTTACATTATATATTTTCCTTTACATTCTGCAATGTAAAATGTGTGCTATTTTCATGTCAATGGCAAACCTCTGATAACCCTTAATTCTTGAAGCATTTTTGAATGTATTAAGTAAAATATCAAAAAATTACAAATGAGTAACTGTAGATTCCTGACACTGCCTACACTAAGCAGAAATAAGTTACTAGGGCTAAACTTGTCAAGTTCAAGAAAAAGCACATGTGAATGTGCTATGCTATTTACTGCTGTTGTCAGTTAGGGGTGCTCTGGAGTACATCAGGTGCTACAGGTTGAGTGGTCCCAAATGGTCACCAATTGAAATTGCTACCAATATGACAGCAAAGTTGTCTTAAATCACAGAGGGTAAGAGGAGAAAACCATCTAGAAATATGTAAACTTCTTATGTCTATGTGAGAAACCACAGTTTTCTCCGTTTGTGTATTGGGGATATTCTTCTTTGTGCGGTGCATTACAATATAGCAAATTATCAACCTGGCTCTCCAAAGGAAAGAAACATTGTTAATGTCTCTGCAAGGTCTAGAATCTGGTCATTGGCTAATGCATTGCATTGCTCTGGGTACAATGGAAGGGGACTGGCCCAGACAATGAGACTGTCCAGTTGCTAAGGAAATTTACAAATGTTTAAGCTATTTTTAAATTCTTCTTGCTGGGCTGGGGACACTTAACACTGTTCAATATGTTGCAAATGAACATAGTTCAAAAACCACAGAGAGTGAAATGGAATTATAGAACTGAAAATAGGTCACTGATTAGGTACAAATTCATCAAGCCTTTTTTTCCTCAACAAGCTTTTTATTGGAATGGCAATACAACTTGCTTGGGAATGAGTGAAAAGTGATGTGAGTAATTGATATAGTGGGAAAGGTGACCTTCACTTAATTTCAACCGTGCTCAGATGTTAACCTTACAGCTCTTCCCCACCCCCTACATCCTTATTTAGAAAGTTCCAGTTATGTATCATTAGTCTTACCTACAGAACATCCAATTCAATGCTCAATTTCCTCAGAAAGTTCCTGCATTTTGTCATAGCACATTTTCCAATGGTATTTTTTTAAATTACAAATTAGTAAACCAAATTAGAATATTTTAATGTTTTGTCCAGGGAAACACACCTAATTATATCTGAAGTAGACAAATGAAGTCCAAATATTTTAAATCCTAGCCCAGTATTCTTTCTTGCTACACACAAGGCTTTTGTTTGTTGTTGTTTATCCTAGTTTGAAATGATAAAGAAATGTTGGCCTTGCTTTCCCCCAGTATTTCCAAATTGAATCACATTTATTTAAGGTCTTATTCTCAGCCAAATTGCATGTCAATTGGTAAAATTTTAAAAATATAGACCAGGAGTACAAAATCACCCTTCAAAAAGTTTCTCTTACAGGTGATAGAATAACCACGAGGTGGCAGGGTCATACTATAAATCAAATGAAGACACTGGAATAGCAACATTAACAGAGCTATAAATAGAAAGTAAGATCATAGTTTTGATGTACTTTGAGGATTGTTCTGTTTGTCCCCCTTTCTTTCATACATAAGGCCACACATGTTCTAAGATGGTATATGACTATATTCCTGCAGCAATTCATTTATTATTTTTCCCTATTTATTATTATTGAACTTGGACTAACATATGTGTGTTTGTCACTTCCACAATCATAAATTTAAAAAAGAAAATACAGAGTTGATTATCAAACAACAAAAACACATAAATACTGACACTGATGTGAGCCACAATAGCTACATTTAATATATTTTAAAGGTCTCCGTAGCAGGTTGAAAGGAGAATTACATGCTTTCACCAAATACAAATTGGCTATGTTGTTCTAGACATTGCAAAAGTTTTAGGAGGGACATAGTGAATTAAACAAAATCTATTCCCTAAAAACCTTATCCTTCAGTGGAAGGGAAACAGACGTGGGCAAATTTCAAAACAGTGTAATATTTTCAACAATAATGTATAAGGAGCTAATGGAGATCACTTAGGACTGGGATAGGATGAGGATTTTAGGAAAATTTTCCTGTCCTGGAGCAGATGAAATGAACGTATGTCCCTGAGAGCAAGTAGAAACTGGTAAAGTGAAGAAGCAAGTTTGAAGAAGTCAAAAGGAGAAGTATGTTCAATGGCCCTTGTTAAAGGGCCATGGTGTATTTAGTAAGCTGTAAATACATGGTTAGAGAATGTGGCAGGGAAAAGAAGGATGCAGTGAAAGTAAATATACAGACCTAAATGGGAGCCAAACCTCAAAGGGCTATGTATGTCATGCTAAGGATTTTATCAAGAACGGTTTTTGAACCATTAAGGAATTTATGGAATGAGTAAGTCCATGTTGTGTGTCAGAAAACACACTCTGGATGCAGTCTGAGGAAAACCTGAAAGAGGAAAAAATGTCACTGGGGGGTCAGATGTAGAGGCTTTTACTTCAGTAATATAAGGAAATACATACTATTTTCCCAATTTGACATCCTTACTTCCCTGTGGGCCCTTTGTAAAAGTTTGTATTTGTCTCCCCTCCTGTATCCAACCTCAAGACTCAGTGAATTTTTATTTATAATCTGGGCCTCAGCTCTACCATCATGGTCTCAGGGAGGACTTCCTAGCTTTATAGAAAATTGTCACATTCTCCTATCACACAAGCTACAAGCACTAACTTCTCACAGTGTTGTCACTTCATATCTATTTTGATAATGTTTTTATTATACTTATCTTCCTCTCCAGAGGAAAATCTTAATGAGTACCTGGTCCGTAGATTTCATAGCCACCATTTTATCTCCAGTAGGACACCAAAGGCCTACAAACTTGGTAGCTTAAAACAACAGAAATTTATTGTCTCACAGTCCTATAGGTTAGAAGTCAAGAATCAAACTGTAAGTGAGGACTTACTTCCCCTTTATCCTATAAGGGAGAATTTATTCCACTCCTCTCTCTTGACTTCTGGCAGTGACTTGTTGGAAATTTGTGGCATTCTCTGCTTCAGTTGTAATATGGCATTTTCTCCTCTCTGTCAGTGTCAAATTTCTTCTTTGTTAGAAGACACCAGTTTGGCTTCATCTTAACTAATAGTGTCTTCAAAGATGCTATTTCTAAATAGGGTGACATTTATGGGACCAGGGGTTGAGATTTGAGCATATCTTTTGGGGAAAGACAGTTCAATGCATAAAAATCATGTAATAAGAACCATGAATCAAATGAAAGGGAGAAGTGTGTCTGAGTTACTGCTGTCCCACAGTCTCACCAACACTTGCTGTTGTCAGTTTCTCAAATTTTAACCATTCTGGTGGATAAATGATAACCAATTATGATTTTAATTTCCTTTTCCATGATTTTTAATGAGATTAAGCACCTTTTAATATGTTAATTAGTCATCTTGATAGCTTCTTTGATGAAATGCCTAGTCTGGTCTTTTGTCCTTTTTTTTGTTCTCTCTTGGGTGATTTGTAATTCTTTATCTCATGACTAAAAGTCCTTTGTACATGTTGGATAGAATCCCTTTTTGGTTAAGTGTGTTACTATCCCATGGATTTAGCTGCTAGTAGTAAGAAAAACATTTCATTATAGGTGCAGATAATCTGTGCATTTTTCCCATAATCTTAATATCTGCAAATATTTCATTGAAATTGAAAAATAATGTTCTTGGATTATATACACTTGCAGTTATCTAATTATGTGTATATTGTAAGCAGCTTCTCTATGTAAACATTTTTAATGTTTTTGCAACAAAAGTAAAATTTAAACAGACCAAAAGAAAATGAGCACATATCTGAAAAGGAGAGAAAAGAATGTGTCCATGAATATTTGTAAATTCTAACTAATTATTTTACTTTACAACTTTTAAACAAAATAATTTTAAGTGAAAATCAGAATGCACAAGTGTCTTTGAATTTATAATAACTTTTTGTGGCAGCCCAAAGCCCAGGGCCCCCTCCTAAAAGCCCACAACAGACCTTCTTTAGCCAAACACAAGGTCAAGAAAGTAAACAATCTCCCTGGAGGGGGAAGAATGTAACTGTGGATGTAAAGACAACGTTGATTGTATCTTCATCTTTAACTCTAATCTTAGTAGAACATCAGGTCTTAGGCCCCTTTAATGATTATACTAGAGACCTGATGTTCTCATACTATATGGAGGGTCTTTGCTCTGAAATCATATATTGCCTCATGCATTTCTGTTCCCCTTGCAGAGGGCTAATGTCCAGAATGGCCCTCACCAGAGAACTTCTGCAAAGGTCTCAATGAGCCCATTTCCACTTCTATGTCTGGTGTGTTTTTCATTCTCACGTCTGCAACCACCCATGCCCTGCACGAACTCAGTCTGGGCCTGAACACTTTTTTTCAAATAATGCTCATTTCTAGGTTATGGGGTTTAGTCTAATTTTAATCTACAACTTCTGAATTTTTAGTTTCTAAACTGTCTATGATAAGTATGTATCGTATTCAAGAAAAGAATAATAAATTATATCTTAATAATAGTTGACATAGAATAGAAAAAAATGGAGGTGTGTGTTCTGTGGAGTTTGAAGAAAATGCTGTCAGAGAAGATAAGCTTACTAAGAAAGCACATATAAAATACAATAAATAATGATGGGAAAAATTTGGATATAAGCGGATTCCTTGGAAAAAATATTGAAGGAAAAATTAAAGCCAATAACATTAATAAGGGAAGGGTAATAAATTCTGTTAACTCATAACAGTTTTAATTAGACTATATGGAATTTATGCTGGAGTAGTCAGCCTCCTTCACAAATGATAAACTGAGGCAACATTAGTATTTCCCATCTACCTACAACTCAGAGTGTTTACTCTTTATATTGTTTTTCTTTCCTCCAATGTAGGCTTATGTCCGTTCTCTCCAGGCCATCAGAGTTTCCCACAACTATTCCTATAGCAAAATGGACACTGGTCTTATCTTAGTTTCCAGATACACTTGGGGGAAAAAAAAGATGATTTGATTGATATAAGTATCATTAGGCCTTTGAACAAATTTTTAAAAAAATTCAGCTTCACCTTGGTCAAATTATCCCACAGGGAATTTACAAACTCACAGAGGTCTGCAATAAAACTTCTGCAAGTTAAGTATCTCTCTGTTAAACCTGTTTGGAAGCAATCAGGAATCATGCATTGTCTTTGTTTTCATTTTCCCAGGAGATTGTGATAAGTACACTATTTGAGTAGCAATAAAGAACACATGCCAATATAAATGCTGAAGATATTGATTTCTTCTTTTCTTGAAAATTGAAATAAAATTGGGAAAAGATCTTTGAATTTTCTCCAGAACTGAAAACTTTCCTTAAAGAACAGGAGTCATCTTCAGGATTCTTCAGAACTGTTTACATATTGAGATTTATGAATATATATTCATTGAATTTATCAGTTAATTCTGATTCTGTGGTAGCTGTGGATCATTGCATATATCTTAGATTTATACAGAGCACCTCACAAATTGGACATTGGATACTTGTTAAGTTTTATTCAAGCAGCCTACAACTAATCGCTGTCCAAGATTAACAAGAAATATAATTTTCTTATTTATTGTTAAAATAGAAACTTAATGATTTTTTTCACCTTGAATAATATTACTGGAAAAATCTGGCCATAATTTGCTAATAGAAATGCAATCCATTTTTAAAACTATTGCTGCTTCTACTTAGTAATAAAGAGCATCTCTTGTGGCTACATATTTTTATAGAATCCATACATGTCAATTCACCTGTTCTATGTTAATTGTGTAAATGAATTCAAAGACAGCAGCAATAATTTCTTTTCCATGCTTCAGGAAAAGTTGAGAAGAAATAAAGGAGAAAGTGTGTGATTTGTATTTCAGAGAAGCGTACAGAGAAAATCTGGAAATTCAGACTTGTAATATTTAACACAAATCTGAAGAGCATGAAGTTTTGTTTTGTTTCATTTCATTATGTCCACAGAGAGAATATGGGACGTTGGCCCCTAACACTCAAAAAGTTCAGTTTTTCTTAGAGAGATAACCTTAAGTATTTAACAAGTATGCAAAAATAAGTAAACAATATAAAGTCAAGTAGTCAATTCTGTATGTCAAAAGACTTAGCATGTTTGAGTATTCATTACCTGATAGACTACAGTAATCAATGAAATCTAACTGAAAAAAGTAGGAGTTGAGTAGACTCTGACAGATTTAGCAAGACCTGATTAGGAATGGTGAATGTCTGGCTCCATTGAAGCAGAGTCATAAAGAAGTATCATATGGCTAAGGGAATATTAAAAGCCATGGAAGGATACTGAAGTTTAAACTATAGTGCTTACTGGAGATTTTGGAGTATGTGAATTACATAAATGGGACAATGTTTAAGGAGTTTAAGGTGGCAAGCTATGGTAGGTCCAATGGAAGGGAAAGAGCTTGGAGACTCTGTGACATTCACCTTTTTAGTGATTGTGTAATAGGAAGACTTTAGCATCCAAGATATTAAAGGAGATAAGAGAACCAATGACCTGAGGCAGTAATTGTGAATTTATTCTGAAGTGCTTGGAAGAAAGATAACCATCCATCAATACCCAGCTACTGCTTTCTCAGAACTCACCTCAAAATCACATGAGGGGTCAGGCCCAGAAGAGGTTTTTCAAGATCTTCTAGTTTAACTCCCTCAATTTACTTTTGGTTAAACTGAAGTGCAAAGAAGTGAGGTATTAAATCATCTCCTTATGAAGTAGTATAGCCAGATGAGGGAAATACTGCTTTACTTTGTTTTTCAAATAGTCCAGTGTTTTAAATGATAGGTGTTAAGGCAATATTACTATTTATATAAATGTGATGATATTAAATGATTCTTGTAGAAATATAAAGGTCATACTTTCTTGGCTTTTTATAGACACACTTGAAAATAGGGAAAATAATACCTTTAAGGGATTCAGAAGCATAGATTATACTTTTTGAGTGATGTAGTATATGGAGTTTTTATCAGATTATAAATAAATTAATGGCCTCCTTTTTCTCATCTCTTTCCATCTCCCTAATAAATCAGATTTGGTACATTTATGTGATTAAAGTTTTTTTTTCACTAAGTTTATCAAAAATAATCTTCATTAAACTATGTACATGTTCATTTTCCTGATAATTTCTAATTATTCCACTTATTTTCCACTTTCAGTATGAAAAGACAGTCTTAACATAGTGGCATTTAAATTATCTTTTTCAAACATGATTTGGTCTGTTACCTGA
This sequence comes from Choloepus didactylus, assembly GCF_015220235.1. Classification (NCBI taxonomy): domain Eukaryota; kingdom Metazoa; phylum Chordata; class Mammalia; order Pilosa; family Megalonychidae; genus Choloepus; species Choloepus didactylus. The sequence goes on from NC_051322.1 coordinate 76,007,828, forward strand.
TAAAGAATTCATAGAGATTCAGTGGGTTCAATCAGGCAGACTTCTAGACTATTTGTGAGGGTAAAAGAGCTAAGAAATCTTAAGGGATTGAACTCATGCATGAAGTTAAAGATGATGTAAAAATAGAAAAAAATAGACTGGAATTAAAAAGGTAACAGAGGTTTGTTTTTTTACTGCTGTTTTTTCCCCCCACTAACACATAGGAATATAATGGAATAAGTTATAATAGAGCATGTGCTGGATTGAATGTATTGTGTCCCTCAAAATGCCTTTGTCTTTGATGCAGTTTTATGTGGGCAGGAAACATATTGGTGTTGATTGGGTTGGAGACTTTTGATTGGATGTTTCCATGGAGATGTGCTCACTCAAATATGGGCAAGATCTTTCACTGGATAATTTCCATGGAGGTGTGGTCCTGCCCACTCAGCATGGGCCTTGATTAGTTTACTGGAGCACTATATAAGCTCAGACAGAAGAAGCAAGCTTGCTATAGCCAAGATGGACACTTTGAAGAATGCACAGAAGCTGAGAGAGGAGCTGCAGATGAGAGACAGTTTGAAGATGACCTTTGAAAGCAGACTCTTGCTCCAGAGAAGCTAAGAGAGGACAGATACCCCAAGACAACTGAGAGTGACATTTTGAAGAGGAGCTGAAGCCTAGAGAGAAATGTCCTGGGAGAAAGCCATTTTGAAAGCAGAACTCTGGAGCAGACACCAGCCACATGCCTTCCCAGCTAACAGAGGTTTTCTGGATGCCATTGGCCATCCTCCAGTGAAGGTACCCAATTGTTGATGCATTACCTTGGACGTTTTATTGCCTTAAGACTGTAACTGTGTAGTCAAATAAACCTCCCTTTTATAAAAGTCAACCCATTTCTGGTGTTTTGCATTCTGGCAGGATTAGAAAACTGGAAAAGAGCACTAAATTCTTTTGAATTGGGGAGAATAATTTAAAAAGTCTGAAATGCAATTGTTGGTTGAATTAGATAATTTGACTACTATGGATATCCCCTTCGCTATTTAGTACAAAGGATACTCAAAGTTTGTCATGTGGCAATTGATATCAACTCTCATACTCTGTATAGATTTATATTTTTTAATCTCAAAAATCATACTTTATTTTAAGAGCTTTATGTGCACAAATTTGAATGATTTCAATTCCACTGAAAAGAAAATATGAAAGGGAGGGACTTACAGTTTTGAAAATAAATTGTAAATATCTTTGTGTTGAAATCATACAAAATTAATATAAAATATTTTAAATACTAAGGTTGAGTGTTCTATATATGTGAAGTTGAGAGTTTACATTGTGATTTGAAGGGATGAATTCAAAGCTTGTTTTCTTTTTTTTTTTATCATTTTATTGAGATATATTCACATACCACACAGTCATACAAAACAAATCGTACATTCAATTGTTCACAGTACCATTACATAGTTGTACATTCATCACCTAAATCAATCCCTGACACCTTCATTAGCACACACACAAAAATAACAAGAATAATAATTAAAGTGAAAAAGAGCAATTGAAGTAAAAAAGAACACTGGGTAACTTTGACTGTTTGTTTGTTTGTTTCCTTCCCCTATTTTTCTACTCATCCATCCATAAACTAGACAAAGTGGAGTGTGGTCCTTATGGCTTTCCCAATCCCATTGTCACCTCTCATAAGCTACATTTTTATACAATTGTCTTCGAGATTCATGGGTTCTGGGTTGTAGTCTGATAGTTTCAGGTATCCACCACCAGCTACCCCAATTCTTTAGAACCTAAAAAGCGTTGTCGAAATTGTACGTAAGAGTGCCCACCAGAGTGACCTCTCGGCTCCTTTTGGAATCTCTCTGCTACTGAAGCTTATTTCATTTCCTTTCACATCCCCCTTTTGGTCAAGAAGATGTTCTCCATCCCATGATGCTGGGTCTACATTCCTCCCCGGAGTCATATTCCATGTTGCCAGGGAGATTCACTCCCCTGGGTGTCTAATCCCACGTAGGGGGGAGGACAGTGATTTCACCATTCAAGTTGGCTTAGCTAGAGAGAGAGGGCCACATCTGAGCAACAAAGAGGCATTCGGGAGGAGGCTCTTAGGCACACTTATAGGGAGGACTAGCCTCTCCTTTACAGCAACCATCTTCCCAAGGGTAAAACCTATGGTAGAGGGCTCAACCCATCAAACCACCAGTCCCCTATGTCTGTGGTCATTTTAGCAACCATCGAGGTGGGGTAGGCCAATACCCCTGCATTCTCCACAGGCTCTTCAAGGGGGCACTACATATTTTTTTCCTTGTTTTTTTTTTTCAACTTTTTCCTTTTTTAAATTAAGTGTATGAAAAAAAAAAAAATACAATAAAAGAACATTTCAGAGACCATAACAAGGAAGTAAGAAAACAACTAACCTAAGATAACTGCTTTACTTCAAACCTGTTCCAACTTTACCCCAAGAAAGTTACCTAATATAACAACATTTCTGTGAACCTGTTCCATCAGAAATTAACAGACCAGAGTCATTCCTGGGCATCCCCAGAATGTTAAATAGCTTATCTGTTCTTCTTGGATTATTGTTCCCCCTTCCTTAATTGTTCTCTATCGCTAGTTCCCCTACATTCTACAGTATAAACCATTTGTTTTACGTTTTTCAAAGTTCACATTAGTGGTAGCATATAATATTTCTCTTTTTGTGCCTGGCTTATTTCGCTCAGCATTATGTCTTCAGGGTTCATCCATGTTGTCGTATGTTTCACAAGATCGTTCCTTCTTACTGCTGTGTAGTATTCCATCATGTGTATATACCACATTTTATTTATCCATTCATCTGTTGAAGGACATTTGGGTTGTTTCCATCTCTTGGCAATTGTGAATAATGCTGCTATGAACATTGGCGTGCAGATATCTGTTTGTGTCACTGCTTTCCGATCTTCCGGGTATATACCGAGAAGTGCAATCGCTGGATTGAATGGTAGCTCTATATCTAGTTTTCTAAGGAACTTCCAGACTGACTTCCAGAGAGGCTGAACCATTATACATCCCCACCAACAATGAATAGGAGTTCCAATTTCTCCACATCCTCTCCAGCATTTGTAGTTTCCTGTTTGTTTAATGGCAGGCACTCTAATTGGTGTTAGATGGTATCTCATTGTGGTCTTAATTTGCATCTCTTTAATAGCTAGTGAAGCTGAACCTTTTTTTCATGTGTTTCTTGGCCATTTTATTTCCTCTTCAGAGAACTGTCTTTTCATATCTTTTGCCCATTTTATAATTGGGCTGTCTGTACTATTGTCATTGAGTTGTAGGATTTCTTTATATATGCAAGATATCACTCTTTTGTCAGATACATGGTTTCCAAAATTTTTTCCCATTGAGTTGGCTGTCTCTTTACCTTTTTGAGAAATTCCTTTGAGGTACAGAAACTTCTAAGCTTGAGGAGTTCCCATTTATCAATTTTTTCTTTGTTGCTTGTGCTTTGGGTGTAAAGTCGAGGAAGTGGCCGCCTAATACAAGGTCTTGAAGATGTTTTCCTACATTATCTTCTAGGAGTTTCATGGTACTTTCTTTTATATTGAGATCTTGGTCTATTTTGAGTTAATTTTTGTGTAGGGTGTGAGGTAGGGGTCTCTTTCATTCTTTTGGATATGGACATCCAACTCTCACAGCCCCATTTGCTGAAAAGACCATTATGACTCAGTTCAGTGACTTTGGGGGCCTTATCAAAGATCAGTCGGCCATACATCTGAGGGTCTATCTCTGAATTCTCAATTCGATTCCATTGATCTATATGTCTATTCTTTGTGCCAGTACCATGCTGTTTTGACAACTGTGGCTTTATAATAAGCTTCAAAGTCAGGAGTGTTCCCACTTCGCTTTTCTTTTTCAGAGTGTCTTTAGCAATTCGATGGCATCTTCCCTTTCCAAATAAAGTGATAACTAGCTTTTCCAAGTCTGCAAAGTAGGTTGTTGGAATTTTGATTGGGATTGCATTGAATCTGTAGATGCTTTGGGTAGAATTGACATCTTAATGACATTTAGTCTTCCTATCCATGAACATGGAATATTTTTCCATCTTTTAAGGTCCCCTTCTATTTCTTTTAGTAGAGTTATGTAATTTTATTTGTATAGGTCTTTTACATCTTTGGTTAAGTTTATTCCTAGGTACTTGATTTTTTTAGTTGCTATTGAAAATGGTATCTTTTTCTTGATTGTCTCTTCAGTTTGTTCATTTCTAGCATATAGAAACATTACTGACTTATGTGCATTAATCTTGTATCCAGCTACTTTGCTAAATTTGTTTATTATAGTAGCTGTATTGACGATTTCTCAGGGTTTTCCAGATATAAGATCATATCATCTGCAAACAATGACAGTTTTACTTCCTCTTTTCCAATTTGGATGCCTTTTATTTCTTTGTCTTGCTGGATTGTCCTGGCTAGCACTTCCAGCACAATGTTGAATAACAGTGGTGACAACGGGCATCCTTGTCTTGCTCCTGATCTTAGAGGGAAGGCTTTCAGTCTCTCACCATTGAGTACTATGCTGGCTGTCGGTTTTTCACATATGCTCTTTTTCATATTGAGGAAGTTTCCTTCAGTTCTTACCTTTTGAAGTGTTTTTATCAAAAAGGGATGTTGGATTTTATCAAATGCTTTTTCAGCATCTATTGAGATGATCATTTTATTTTTCCCTTTTGACTTGTTAATGTGTTGTAATACATTGATTGATTTTCTTATGTTGAACCATCCTTGCATGCCTGGAATGAACCCCTTGGTCATGGTGTATGATTTTTTTAATGTTCTTTGGATTCGATTTGCAAGTATTTTGTTGAGGATTTTTGCATCTATATTCATTAGGGAGATTGGCCGGTAGTTTTCCTTTTTTGTAGCATCTTTGCCTGGTTTTGGTATTAGATTGATGTTAGCTTCATAAAATGAGTTAGGTAGTGTTCCATTTTCTTCAATGTTTTGAAAGAGTTTGAGTAAGACTGGTGTCAGTTCTTTCTGGAAAGTTTGGTAGAATTCCCCTGTGAAGCCATCTGGCCCTGGGCATTTATTTGTGGGAAGATTTTTGATGACTGATTGGATCTCTTTGCTTGTGATGGGTTGATTGAGGTCTTCTATTTCTTCTCTGATCAGTCTAGGTTGTTCATATGTTTCCAGGAAATTGTCCATTTCCTCTACATTATCCAGTTTGTTGCAATACAGTTGTTCATAGTATCCTCTTATAATTATTTTAATTTCTTCAGGATCTGCAGTTATGTCACCTTTTTCATTCCTTATTTTGTTTATATGGGTCTTCTCTCTTTTTGATTTTGTCAGTCTAGCTAGGGCTTGTCAATCTTGTTGATCTTCTCAAAGAACCAACTTTTGGTGATATTTATCCTCTCTATTTTTTTTTTATTCTCTATGTCATTTATTTGTGCTTTAATCATTGTTATTTCTTTTCTTCTACTTGGTTAAGGATTGGTTTGCTGTTCATTTTCTAGCTTCTTCAGTTGATCCATTAGTTCTTTGATTTTGGCTCTTTCTTCCTTTTTAACATATGCATTTAGTGCTATAAATTTCCCCCTCAGCATAGGAGAGAGTGATATGTTGAAGTCTCCCACAATTATTGTGGAAACATCAATTGCTTCCCTTAGTTTTGCCAGTGTTTTTCTCATGTATTGTGTGGCACCTTGATTGGGTGCATAGACATTTATGATTGTTATTTCTTCTTGTTGAATTGCCCCTTTTATTAGTATGTAGTGGCCTTCTTGTCTCTCAAAACATCCCTGCATTTAAAGTCTATTTTATCTGAGATTAATATTGCTACACCTGTTTTCTTTTGACTGTAGCTTGCATGAAATATTTTTTCCATCCTTTCACTTTCAATTTCTTTGTGTCCCTGTATCTAAGATGAGTCTCTTGTATGCAGCATATTGATGGTTCATTTTTTTATCCATTCTGTGAATCTATATCTTTTAATTGGGGAGTTTAATCCATTTACTTTCAACATTATAACCGTGAAGGCATTTCTTGAATCAGCCATCTTATCCTTTGGTTTATGTTTGTCATATATATTTTTCCCCTCTCTCTATTAATATCCTTTATTGTACCCATACCGAATCTCTTTAGTACTGAACCTTTCTCCAAGTCTCTCTGTCCTTTCTTTGTTTCTCTGTCTGTAGGGCTCCTTTAGTATCTCCAGTAGGGCAGGTCTCTTGTTAGCAAATTCTCTCAGCATTTGTTTGTCTGTGAAAAATTTAAGCTCTTCCTCAAATTTGAAGGAGAGCTTTGCTGGATAAAGTATTCGTGGTTGGAAATTTTTCTCCCTCAGAATTTTAAATATATCGTGCCACTGCCTTCTCACCTCCATGGTGGCTGCTGAGTACTCACTACTTAGTCTTATGCTGTTTCCTTTGTATGTGGTGAATTGCTTTCTCTTGCTGCTTTCAGAACTTGCTCCTTCTCTTCCGTGTTTGACAGTGTGATCAGAATATGTCTCGGAGTGGGTTTATTTGGATTTATTCTATTTGGAGTTGGCTGAGCATTTGATTTGTGTATTTATGTTGTTTAGAAGATTTGGGAAGTTTTCCCCAAAAATTTCTTTGCATACTCTTCCTAGACCATTACCCTTTTCTTCCCCTTCTGGAACACCAATGAGTCTTATATTCGGACGTTTTATATTATCTATCATATCCCTGAGGTCCGTTTCAATTTTTCAATTTTTTCCCCCATTCTTTCTTTTATGCTTTCATTTTCCATTCTGTCATCTTCCAGGTCACTGATTCGTTGTTCAACTTCCTCTAGTCTTGTGAGCGTCCAGAATCTTTTTAATTTGGTCAACAATTTCTTTAATTTCCATAAGATCATCTATTTTTTTTATTTAGTCTTGCAATGTCTTCTTTATGCTCTTCTAGGGTCTTCTTGATATCCTTTGTATCCTGTACTGTGGTCTCATTGTTCATTTTTAGTTCTTGAGTAGCTGCTCTAGATGCTGTGTCTCTTCTGATCTTTTGATCTGGGTGCTTAGGCTTGGGTTATCCATATCGTCTGTTTTTTCATATGCTTTATAATTTTCTGTTTTTTTGGCCTCTTGGCATTTGCTGAACTTGATAGGGTTCTTTTAGGATTTGTAGACCAACTGAAGTCCTTATCTCTAATTTATCAGATCTACAGCTTCGTGGAGTGCACTTTAACTATCCAGAAGGTGACGTCTACGAGCCACCTGTTCTCCACAAGCCAGTTCTCCCCTGCTTTGCCTTTGTGGTGAGTGGGGGAGTGAGTCTTGTGTGGTCCAATTGGTGTACCAAGCTTGCGTGTGTAGTTGGTGTTGCCCGCCCTGAATATGGGGCGTGTTTCTGGGCAGTCAGGGAGGGGGTGTGGCTCTAACAATCAAATCCCCCTGGTGATCCTGGAGTTTTAAAGCTGCTGCAATAGTCTAATCCTTCAGTTCAGTCCTGCCACAGTTTGTCTCTGCCGCTTACCCACAAGTCCTTGGTATTGGCGTATGGCTCCTGAGACTTGCAAGTGGGTCCCTCTTCCAGGCCGTGCACCCCCTGGTCCTCTCTTGAGGGATGACTGTGTTATGTCACATGTGAGTGTCATCCCCCAGGGCAGTTCTGGGCTGCTGGGCTGTGTAGGGAGGCTCCCAGTCTGCTGAAGTGATGGCTGAGTGGGGCTTTGTTAATTCACACTGCTCCACCTTCCCAACTCTGGGACAATCAGCTGAGGTTGCAGGGAAGGCTAATGTCCACACCCAGTTTTGTGGTGTGTGCCTGTTATTTGCAGCACTTCCGTCACACTGGGTTGTCTGGGGCAGCTCTGGGCTATGGGGCTGGTGATGGGCAGGAGTGTTTCCTGTCCACCAGGATGATGACTGTGAGCAGACACCCCCCTTTCTTGGGAAGTTGTGGTGTTTAGTGAATTTTCTCAGCCACTGGATTATTACCTTTTGTCTCAGAGCTCTCTTAGTTCTGCTCTTGTCTTGACCTGCCCAAATTGCAAGTCTTTGAAGCTTTCTGTATTGGGGTTCTTAGACTAATTGTTTTAGAAAAAGAGAAAAGGATTAAAAAAAAAGAAAGAAAGAAAAAGGGCCCTCCTCACAGATCTAAAGGGTTATTGAAATGCTAAGAGACAAAGCAATTAGGGCCATTAAGGAAAGGTCCACAGGGCAGAGAGATCAGCTTTTCTTTGGGATTTGCATATGAGCCTCAGGGCCTGAGCTCTGCCCTTCCCCTTTCTATGTTCACCAGAACTCCAAAAATCCTCCCCTTTTATTTTGGAATTTTTCATGCTGTTTTCTTCTATGCCTGTCTCCTCTCTGCTGGGCTGGCTGCTCTCAGATTCTCTGGTGTCTGGTCTCAGACTATCTATGGTTGGAGTTTGGATCAGTAGAATGAGTTTCTGATAAGGGCTGCCACTGCAATTCTCCCTTCTCCTTCCTGGAGCTGACAGCCCCTCCTCCCATGGGACTGTGTCTGGCAGGGAGGAGTGCGGGTCCCCTGGCCACAAAAACTTACAGATTTTGCTGATCTCAGCAGTTCAACGTGTTCATGAGTGTTGTTTGAAGTATGCCCCAAGTCAGATTGCTCTGTGGTGTCCATTCCACACAGTTCCTGGCTTTCTACCTACTTTCCTGGAGGAGTAACTAAAACATACAGCTCACCAGTCTGCCATCTTGCCCCACCTCCAAACCTTGTTTGCAAATAGTTCTTTTTTAGCCTATCAATGATGCTTGAAATTCTATCAGTAGAGAGTTATTTATCTGTCTTAATGTTTAACATTTATTACCAAAGAAACATTAATAGAGGTAGTATTATATTACTCTAATAGGGATGAAAAGAAAGAGGAAGTAAAAATAATGGGAATGAAGAAGAGAAAAGCAAGTCTGAGATACAAAGACTGGCAATATGGGGACTAAACTGACTATATCTGTTTAGGATGTTTGGTTAGGAAGAACTAAGTAATTTGTGCACATGAATCAAAAAGAAGTCACTTTACCAGGTGGGTATAGAATTGGGTAAGTCTCTAACAATCCAAGTTAAATCTTCTATTGCTACCCTCAAATGTCCAATGCCTCCTGAAAGTCAAATATATGCTCTTTTTTCTTGTCTGTTTTCAAATTAGAAGTTTACAGGAAAAGCAAATAGCCCATTCATATGCACAGTTTTCCTTAATTTTAATACTTTTATTTATTGTGGTACTTCTTAAATATTTGTTTTTCTAATGTGTGAGGTGATAATGTTTCGAAAAGGAGAGATAGCCAACTTCTCTTGTTATCCTTTTGTTGACTATGAAATATAATCCTTCATTTGCAAAATTGGAAGGATGGAATTTCTGCACCATTCCAATCAACTTAAAATATCTTTATAAATCTGTAAATTCTCCCACTGGATATCAGTATTCTAATAATGTGTTCTAGGTATTGACAGAACAATGAATTGTTCACCAAAAGCATTTTTCCTATTTTACAGCAGTGAGGGAATTATAGTGATAGTTAAGATCAAGTCCATGGAATATACTTTTCATTCGAGTTGGAAATCCAACTCGAATGAAAAGGAAAATAGCAAAGGAGAAACTGTCAGAGCCAAACTCATAAGTGTAACTGCAGTTACAAGACTTGGTTAACATTCATTATAAGTAAAACAATTCTAAACTTTGAAAATCACTAGAAATTTGTAAAGTATTTTAAATGTAAACTTTTTAATCTCCACCACAATGCTTTGTATTAATAATATTACTCACAAAAAAGTATAGCCTTCTTTCTGGTGAGTTTATTTCTGGTGCCTAGCACTGAGGAATCAAGTACTTATATGCAACATATAGTGACTGTTGGCAAAATATAACCAGATTCAATGTTACCAATGTTTGATAATGTTAGAACCATGACCAGAGACAAATTAATCTGATTTTTGAAAGTAAGGAAACAAAGTACAAGAAAAATACAACTAATTATAGCATTTACAAGATGCCTCCTAATTCCAAATTACATTTACTGGTGTTTGGTTTCTCTATTTATAACCTTTGCACATAGGATATATGGCAGGAAGTTTCTCACATTATTATTACCAGCATAGAACACATCATATATTGGTATATGATTGTTTTCTATTTTTACTCTTACTCCTTCATGTATGTATGTATGTATGCAGTAACAGTGAAACCAGCAAAGTGAGATCTGATTTTTTTTATTTTTCTATTAAAGAGGAAACTTCATAATCCTATTTTGTCTATTTTGTGTTCTGTATTTTCATCATAGAAATATAATGTTTGATAATGTATCCTAAGTGTGTTATTGAGCAAGAGCTTGCTGCCCAATACACACAGAAGTTAATGCCATGATATTGGGATTTTGAGAAAAAAGAGCTTTAATGAAAGTTAGACCAGCATGAAAAAGGAGTCACAACTCAAATATGTCTTCCCAAGTCAAAAGAGCTTAGGGTTTTTATAGGATTCAAAGGGAGGTGAAGATAGCAACTTTATTTAAGGTAACATACACTGATTGGCTGTTTCAGTTACAAACAATAGAGAGTATGCAAGCATGTCCTAAGAAGGCCTTGAAAACGGATAAAAGCTAGCTGGCATAAGCAGAAATTGACTGTAAATGAGGGCCAAACATGTGGTTACAGTAATGTTATGAAACACTCAGTTAGCATAAGATAACCATTGCAATGACAAGAAAAGGAATGGAGATGGGCTGTAAATTAGAGGGAAGGAAAGCATCTGGTTACAGCAATGTTATAAATCACTTAGTTAACATAAGCTAGCATCTGCATTAACAAGCAAAAGAAATAAGCTAAAATAAAAACTACAATTAAAAGTAAATCCACTATAGTCAATTGTTATAATATCTTCACAAACTTTTTACCCTGCCCAGGGTTTCAAGAGAATAGTTACATAAATACACTGTATTTAATCTACAATGTTGGTCTTCATCTCAGTGACCTAGCATTTTTACCAGTAGTCAATGTTTTTAAGAAAGAGACAAAAAGCTTTGTAGAAGAGCCTTTCTAAATAAAACATAAATCAAAGTTTTACTTTCTTTTTAACTCTTGAGCCATTTCTCCATTATAATCTTCCTCATGCAAGGAATGATATGCATCACCATATTAAAATATATCTCATAAATATTAATTATTCATCTAATTTCAGGTGGTTACAAATGGCTCTAGATCATGGAAAATGAGAATAAGGTCACAGAATTTATTTTTTTAGGACTTTCTTAGGAAAAGGAAGTAGAAGATCTATGTTTTTACTGTTCTTACTTTGTTATTTTGCAATTTTGACAGGAAATCTGCTCATCATGATTTCTATCATCTGCAGTCAATTCATTAACCAGCCCAGCATTTCTTCCCGAGTCACCTCTCACTCTCAGACATTTTCTACACCTCCACTGTGACCCACAAGCTAATCATTGACTTCCTGGCAGAAAAGAAGACCATTTCCTACAGTGGCTGCATGACACAGCTCTTTATCATGCACCTCTTTGGAGGTATTGGGGTCTTCATCCTCACAGGGATGGCCTATGACCACTTTGTGGCCGTCTACAAGCCCCTGCACTACACCATCATCATGAGCAGGTGGAGGTGCAACCTCATCATTGTTGCATCCTGCACTGGGGGATTCCTGCATTCCTTCAGCCAGTTTCTTCTCTCCATCTTCTTACCCTACTGTGGCACCAATGAGTAGATCACTATCTCTGTGATGTGTATGCTTTGTTGAAACTGGCCTGTGCTGACACAAGAAGAATTGGTCTCTTGTTCATTTCTAATTGATAAGCTTGGTGACTTTTGTTGCCTTGTTGATATCTTATGCTGTGATCTTATACACTGTCAGGTCCTACCCTGTGGAGAATCACTGCAAAGCTCTTTCCTCATGCAGCTCCCATATCACTGTGGTGGTCCTTTTTTTTTCTCCTTTACTCTTCATTTACATTCCAATGGCTGCTACTTTACCAGAAGACAAAGTCTTTTCTCTTTTTTATACTATCATTGCCCCCATGCTCAACCCTCTGGTACACAGACTAAGGAACACAGAGATGAAGAAAGCAATAAAGAAACTATAGTTCCCTATCATGGCTTAGAAAGGAAAAAGACTGAAAGACATTCTTGATTCTTATCATTGAACTTGTTGAATATGTCTCCCCTACCTAAGACCTATAAAATACATATGTAGATAAAAGCAAAAGTTTACTATTCCCAAGATTGATCCAAGCTTCTTCTCTGCTGTATTTTATTTCCTGATTTTTTTTTAATTTCCCCTTCACCCTATTGATCCTTCAAATAATTTAGATATTTAGTAGCAGGCTATGTGGGACAATGTGCACCCCAAATCAACACTGAGAGCCCACATAGTCTATTTCCATATATGATTATATTTGGTGAAGATAATTCCAACCACCAAATAATAATTAAAATAGTATTTCCAATCTCTTAATTTCATCACTCAGAGAATATTTTAAATTATCTAATTCATAGACAATAACAATATTTATCAACATTTTCATCTTATACTCTGATCATTTTGCAACCAATGGCATTCTGGTGTTTCTTACATGTCCAAAACAACATACTCTCCCAAGCTCCAGATAGAAACAGTTTACTTCCTTCTAACCCATTTTCTGTCCTAGATTTCAAGAAAGAAAACAACTATGCTTTTCTGGCCAATCCTAATACCATATAGCTTATTAATCAAGGGTTAGTGCTCTCAAGTTAGATTCACTTAGTTAAAACCAGACTTGGTTACTTATTATGTATCCTGAGGAACTTTATGTCCAACAAGTAATCTACAACACAGAGGTGATAATAATGGCACACTAATCACAAATTTGTGAGATTTACATATGGGAGGCTATCACCATGCTTTTCACATAGTAAGAATTATATTTCTAAGAGCTATTCTTCTGTTATGCATCAGAAAAGCACCTATTCTCATAATGATTCTCTGCTGAAGCAGTGGGGGAGTAAGGATGGAAAAAAGGCAAGGAACAGTAAAATCATATTCCTATATCAGGTGGAATTTATTTTTTTCTTGTGCAAGTGTAGAATACCACTTAAATTCAATGGGTCAATATGGACTTTATTTTTCCCTTAGTACTGTAAAAATCAAAGGCAGGTTTCTTTCCCGCCAATGGTAATCACCAGTTGTTCTTTATCTAATTCTTGACAGTTACTTCAAAATTTCCTGAGTGAAGCTTAAGCGGTATATGTCAGAGAACAACATCACATAAGAAATGTGTAAGGTGACTTTCTTTGAGTGTTTCCATGGAGATGTGACTCATCCAACTGTGGGTGTGAACTTTGATTAAATTATTTCCATGGAGATGTGACCCCATCATTCTGGGTGGGTCTTAGTTCAATCACTGGAGTCCTTTAAAAGAGCTCACAGAAATAGGGAGCTCAGGGAAGCTGAGAGAGACATTTTGGAGAGAAGCTAAAAGCCAACGCAGATGCTTAGAGACACTGGAAGATGCAGACAGATATACATTTGGAGATGCTAAGCTAAGAGATGAAGCCCAGAGTTTGCCCTGGAGAAGCTAAGAGAGGACTCCAAGATGCTTAGAGAGAAACACCCTTGGAGAACCAAGCTGAGAGGTGAGAGAAGCTAAGAGAGACAGGAGCCCAGGAGACATTTTGGAGAAAGCTATTTTGAAACCAGAATCTGGGAGCAAAGAACCAGCAGATGTCAGCCATGTGCCTTCCCAGCTGACAGAGGTGTCTGGAAGCCATTGGTCTTTCTTCATTTAAGGTATCCCCTTGTTGATGCCTTAGGTTGGGCCCTTTTATAGCCTTAGAACTGTAAATTTGTAACCTAATAAATCCCCTTTATAAAAGCCAATCCATTTCTAGTATTTTGCATAACAGCAGTTTTAACAAACCGGAATACTTTCGCTTTCCATTTCTTTTCCCTGTATCTGATTTTTCTTGTTTCAATAATCACTCTAATTTCTCCCTCCAGTTTTATTGAGCCCTCTCAAGTGAGGTTTTCATCTCTGTCACTTCAGTGAAGCTACTCTTATCAAGGTAACCAAAGACCTATATTGATAGCTCCAGGATTTGACAGAGTTGATCACTCTTTTTCCTGTAAGTATTTTGTCTTGGCTTTGGGATCACCATACTCTCCTGATTTCCCTCCTTGGTATTTAACAACTATGTCTAAGTTGATTTTCCCAGCCCTTGATGGTTTCACTGAACTCTATTTAAGTGTCACAAGGTTCATCCTTAGATTTGTGACTGTTGAAATCTTGGTAATTTTATATAATACAGTTTTAAATACCTCCTAAGAGTTGATGACTCCAAAATTTACATCTGACTCTCACTTCTACCTTAAACTCTCAGTGAATTATTGTAATAGCCACCAATATCTGGCCTACATTCTTCTGTGCCTAGGCTTCCTTTCCTCTTCTCAACTGAGTAGCCTCATTCAAAGTCAAAGCCTAACTCCAAGAAGGCTGCACTTAATTTGGACCCCTCTCACTTTCCTAATTACCTATTCTACTAATTTCCATCTCCCAAATAAGCCAAACCATTATTTCTTGAACTTCCTCCACATGACTCTCCTTGAAAGTTTCTCCATTCAGATATTTGCATGGCTAGTAAACTCATTTTCTGAGTTCTTTATTCAAAAGTGAACTCAGTGAATTATTTCATGGTCACTCTATCCAAAATTTCCACAAGCATTTGCATCTACACACAAACTCTTTTTATCTCCCTCATTGCTTTGAAAAATCTCCTTAGTATGTATTAGAATTGAACATGAATTTTATGTATGTACCTTATTCAGTGACTGTTTAAAATGAAAACTCAATGAAAGCAGGGGTGTTTTGTGGGATACAAGAGCACTCTTGATGTGTATAAATATACTTGAATTAC